>NC_081178.1:259716-307216 GCF_012432095.1 Onychostoma macrolepis | reverse complement strand
CCCCTCCGGTGGCCACGCGGCCCGACAGAACGAAGTACAGGTGATCACAGGTGAGCCGCAGAACACACGCCTTCGTCAGCCTGGACACGGTGTTCACCACACCTGCAGAGACCACATCAGACCAGATCACATCAGATCAGATCAGATCAGACCAGACCAGATCAGACCACATCAGACCACATCAGACCAGATCAGACCAGACCACATCAGCACAAAGCAGAAAAGACCCTCCTTATGATTAAAGTTTGATTAAAATCAAATACTGTACTCAGATCTAAAAAGCTAAAGTCTCAAACTCATTATAAACTGACACACGGAGATACTGCAGTATATTCATCTCTATTATAACAGAAAGAAATCAAGAATAAACGTTTAAACCCACGTGTGAAGTGATTCAAACATCCGACATCGATGATTTTGGCTCGAAACTTCATTTTGCGGCAGTAAATGTGTTATTTAAATACTCTGAGAAGTTTTCTGCGGGTTTTTGTTGACATTCGTGTGTGTTTTCGCGCCAGCGGTCCAGCAGAAACAGCTTCCGTCCGGAAACAAACGCCTCTGTTTACAGTTCCGCTCTGCTTCATGCCGCCGCACGGTGGCGCTCTGAGCAAAGCTATAACCCTCCATAATAAAACACCTCACATGCTTACATTTATTCATATTTTCGCACATATTAATATTTTGTTATTCTTATTCAGATAAAATACACCTTGTCTTTATAAAAAATACATATTCGTTTATTAGTCCTTTATCAGAATATTTTATTTCTTGTTAATAATTATTAGATTATGTAGTAAATAATTCAGATTTATTGCTTCAGTGATGACGACTACCTAATTTTTCACTGTTTATATTAAACATATCACAGTAAGAGAGTATTAATGGTGATATTTCATCTTTAAGATGTTTTTCTTAAGCTGTGTTCGTGTGTGTGTGTGTGTGTGTGTGTGTGTGTGTGTGTGTGTCTGTAACAGCCCACAGACACGCGATCATGAAGTAGGAGGAGAGAGAGAGAGAGAGAGAGAGAGAGAGTCTCTGAGGTCCGCATCGCTCCTCTCGCGCTCCGCTGATGGACTCGTGATGATGAAGAAGATGCAGATGATGATGAAGGCTCAGGGATGAAGAGGATGTTCAGTGCTCGGAATCACAGCATCAGCGCTGCTTGTATCGGATGAACCGGATCGATGTGTTTGATCGGATATGAAATGAATGATGAATGTGTTCAGAGATCTGCGCTGATTGATTCAAACCCGCTTCTTCATCATGGATCCGAATCTTCTCTCACTCTTCAAACTTTCTCTGATCTTCGGTGAGTGTATTCCTCTCTCTGTGCCAGTTTAATATTGCAAACGCTTTCGTGTTTTTGTAAGAGTGCTAGTCGTCATAAATAACGATGAATAAATGTGTGTGTGTTTGAGAAAGAGTCTCCCTCTCTCTGTGTGTGTGTGTGTGTGTGTGTGTGATTCAGCAGATTCACACAGATCTGAATTGAACTCATTCAGAATCAGCGTCACTGTACAGTGAGAATTTACAGTAGTTCTTTCTGACCCTGATGTCCATTACTTTAAAATGGGATTTAACATTCAGTGTGATGTTTCATCATTAAAATTATTATTATTATTATTATTATTAAGGCTACATAAATTAATCATGGCTGTACTTCTGGAACATTTACCTTTATGTTTTTATTGCAGTTGTCAGATGTGTAACCCACACCATAAACAAATCAGATTGGAAATGAGTAAATGATTAATTTTAAAGTAAAAAAAAGCATGAAGATTTTCTTTGTGGTTTAATCATTTATGCATCAAAGGTTTATAATGAGTTTCACCAGTGAAACTGCAGCTCATGATTCGCTTTAGATCAGTGTGATAATCAAGTCAATCATAAAAAATTTCAAATAAATGCTTTTCAAATAAAATAAATGAAAATCAAACAGATTTAAAGACTGAATGTTTGATTAGTTTAGCTGCACGTGATTCATGTATGATCTTCAGCTCATGTGAAGGAGAGTTACATCAGGATGGCCGTGTGAACGTCTCCTGTGGAGCTCACATACTCTCATGTACTCGCATGTACTCTCACATGCTCTCACATACTCTCGGGTACTCTCATGTACTCTCAGATACACTCACATAATCTCAGATACTCTCATACTCTCACATACTCTCAGATACTCTCATGCACTCTCAGACATTCTCATGTGCTCTCAGATACTCTCAGACATTCTCATGTGCTCTCAGATACTCTCATGTACGCTCAGATACACTCACATACTCTCAGATACTCTCACATACTCTCAGATACTCTCATGTACACTCAGATACACTCACGTACTCTCAGATACACTCACATACTCTCAGATACTCTCATGCACTCTCAGACACTCTCATGTGCTCTCAGATACTCTCATGTACTCTCAGATACTCTCACGTACTCTCAGATACACTCACATACTCTCAGATACTCTCATGCACTCTCAGACACTCTCATGTGCTCTCAGATACTCTCATGTACGCTCAGATACACTCACATACTCTCAGATACTCTCACATACTCTCAGATACTCTCATGCACTCTCAGACATTCTCATGTGCTCTCAGATACTCTCATGTACGCTCAGATACACTCACATACCTCAGATACTCTCACATACTCAGATACTCTCATGTACACTCAGATACACTCATGTACTCTCAGATACACTCACATACTCAGATACTCATGCACTCTCAGACACTCTCATGTGCTCTCAGATACTCTCATGTACTCTCAGATACTCTCACGTACTCTCAGATACACTCACATACTCTCAGATACTCTCATGCACTCTCAGACACTCTCATGTGCTCTCAGATACTCTCATGTACGCTCATATACACGCACATACTCTCAGATACTCTCGTGCACTCTCAGATACTCTCACATACTCTCAGATACGCTCAGATACTCTTGGATATGCTCACATACTCTCGGATACGCTCATATACTCTCACATACTCTCACATGCGCTCGCTGGAGAGCCAAAGCGTGTCATTGACAAGGTTAAAGCTTTTACCCAGAAGCCCTCAGTGCTCAGACCTCCTGCTGCGATACTGCTGCTGTTAATGAATCTCTCTCACACACACACACACACACAGAAGAAATCCTGATGGGATAGGAGAGTCTCAGAGACACACGTGAGGATGAGGATGATGAAGAGCTGTGTGTGTGAGAATGAGGAACGAGCATCTCCCCATCTGATGTGTGTGTGAGTTAGTGTGTGGTCATGAGAAATGAGTGTCTCTCTTTATCTGTTGTGTTACTGCATTTGGAAAGTTAAATGTGATTCACTCTCATCAGGAGTCCAAGCTTCACAGAAGATCTAGAGACACTCAATCGACTCCAGCAGTGTGTGTGTGTGTGTGTGTGTGATAGTGTTCATTTAGATGTCTTTAGTTTTATCTGTCATCTAGACGTCTTTAAAGAGACTTCTTTCTGACTTGGAACACAAAAGAAGATTCATTCATTCATTTTTATAAATAAAATAAATAAAAATAAAGCACTGAGAAAGACGAAACATTTTATTAATTTATCTGCTTGTCATGTGACCACTGACTGTCATCAGAGAAGCATGAACGTTAATGTGTTGATAAATGAAATATGAACTGAAATCTCAGTAAGAGTTCATGTGAATATTTGGCTGATGAATGATTTCGTCTGATCTGATCTCTGATCTCGGTTCTCCGTCTGATTCAGTATCTGTGCTGAGGTTCAGTCGGGTTTGATTTTATTGTGTATTGTGACACACATTGAGTTGCGCTGATGGTTTAGCAAACACATGCGTGTGCTGCCAGTGTTGAGAAAGCAGCGGTGACCCGCACACACGCACACATACACGCACGCACACACAGATTCACAGTAACGGCATTCACACGTGTATAGCTCCTGTGTTCACGGCGGTGATGTGGACTCTAGAGATTATAAGACTGTATGTCTTATATATGTGTTATAGTTATGAACAGACATTAAGACTCGTCAGTGTTTCTCTGTCAGTCTGTGAGTGAAAGACGGACTCACAGAGGACTGTAATGAGAGGATCTACTTCCACAGCATGTAGTTTATAGAAGATGTTATAGTGAATGATCACATGATCTGAGCTGTGTGTCTCGCGGTCATGAGCGCAGGTGCCGCAGGTGTTCGTCACTGAAGGCCGGAGTGTGTGTGTGTGTGTGTGTGTGTGCGTGTTTTTGTGACAAATGAGAACATAGATGTGTATAATGACGAGGGTATGTCAGGTATTACAAGGAGAAGGTGACTTTTCAGGACATTGACCCATGTCCCCACTTTTCAAAACGCTTCTAAATCACACAGAATGGAGTGTATTGAGAATCTGAAATAGCAGACAGACTCCTGTAAGGGGTAGGTTTAGGTGTAGGGTTGGTGTAGGGCAATAGCACATACAGTAAGTACAGTATAACAACCATTACACCTATGGGATGTCCCCACTTCTCACAAAAACAAACGTGTGTGCGTGCGTGTGTGTGTGTGTGTGTGGGTGTGTGTGTGTGTGCGTGCGTGCGTGTGTGTGTGTGTGTGTGTGTGTTTGTGAAGGCCGGAGCGAGCGGATCTGATGATGACTGACACCAGCGCTGGTGTGTTCATGTTCTGATGAATCTGATGTGACTCACAAATCCTCCAGAGCTTCTGTGTGTCTGATTGTCCTCCACACCTACTGTACTCCACACATAAACTCACATTACTAACCCTAACCCTAACTTTATCTGAAATAAAATAGAATATAAATAACTTAAACATATCTTCCTTCATCTGTTTGCCAAGGCAATATTTCTCATTTTTATTTAGTTTGTCTTGATGCACTAAATAACTAAAAATAGATTAAAACAATGAATAAAAACACAACAAAATGACTAAAATTTTGATTATAATTAAAATGAAAATAGAAAATTAAAACTAATTCTAAATATTGGTCATTACCACTACAGGTAAAATGTCCCATTTTTCAGTACCAAATTTGGTACCAAACAAAAACTATTGAAAATATATATTTTACATAACTATTTGAAAATAAGAAGAATTAAAAAATGACATGGGTTATAATTGATCATTATTATTAATAACTGAGTAAATGATGCATTAAACCTGCAGTGAAGCATTAGTATAGCCTTTGCTTTAAAAGAGAAACAAATGCTAATAAAATGAAGAACAAAGAAAGATGTGAAATAAAAAGTGGCAGGTCTGTTAGATTGCATTTACACTCCAAGACAGATCTGTTGTGACATATCAGATTTTTAGTTTCGTCCATTTCTGTTTATCTCTATGTGAATCATCACATTTTCAGACTCAATCAAACATTTCATTACAGTTGTAATCACTGACTGAACTTTGCAGTGTGTAGCTAGCAGCATGATGTCTTACAGTTTATTACACACATTTTCAAAACTTTACACACAAATCCAAGAATTGCACACACAAAATGCTAAATGCCAGTGACTCTTCTGCCGATGTGAGGCTGATTTCACGGCTCTTCTCCTCCAGCAGAGCATCTCAAACCCACGAATCCCTCAAGACGCCTGAACGTGGCGTTAATGGAGTGACGTCAGCTTCCTCGGGGAGCAGGGCGAGCATTGATTCTGTTCCTCAGTTCTGGGTCTGTCTGTGATATTTCCCATCATGCTCTCTGAATGCACTTTTCCCTCTCTGACCTTTTCATCTGAGCTTTGACCTTTTGACCCTGTTGTGTTTTACGCTCTTCCACACGAGCGCCGGTGTTCATCCTGTCATTGTGTCTGAGGAGATGAAACGAAGATGACTAGGATTTACTTTATACAGGAAAGTAACAGCTTTCACTGACAGTAAATTTCACAAATAAATACAAAGAAAAGGCAAGTGGCACACTGAAATAACCTTTGTTTTATTTGCTACTTTTAAAAATCACTTTTTGTAGAATGTCTAGTATAACCGTGGCCAGTTTGAACGCTGACTCGGATGTGAAAGCCAGCGCTGCTCGTGGGTTTGAGTCTCACACACTGAAGACTCTCTGGATAAAAACACCTGCTAAATGCACAGGCGTGTTTAATTAAGATCCATCAGTGATTAAGAGCAGCCTGGCGATGTTTGTGTGAACGAGCAGACGTTCAGCTCCGGCTCTTCAACACTAACCTGAAGCGACTGGAAGAAAATTGCGAAGGCAAATTGGACGCAGTTCCATTAGGAAGCGCAGAAACACCTTTAATTCCAGATTTAATTGAGGCTGTGATCCAGCAGCACCATCAGCCGCTGTCATTAGTGAGCGTGTCTCGTTACTGTGTGTGACAGTAATTCAGAATGACCATTACATTGCTGTGATACTCCCACATCATCACACACACACACTAATGCTGTTTTTATCATCAAATAATTACCCGGTTGAGTTTAATAGCTCTCGTTGTGTTTTTACTCGGAGTGGATGGAGCCGTTGCCATGAGAACGCACATTATAACCTCGTCAGCTCATTCATTTTTATATAAATATCAATATGGTGCAAGCAAACATTATAATTACAGAAGTGAACGGAGGAGCAGAGATGTTAATGGTTCCACAAACTCTTGAATGTGAAAGTCGTTTGTGAAGAGCTCGTTTAACTCGAGTTGTTTTGATGACTGACGAAGGCCGATGGTTTATTTCAGGCGGAGAGAAACAGCAGCAGGTGAAGGAGAGAGTCGTTTACATTCTCATCAGGAGCATCAAATGAAGCGGAACGACATATGAAATAATAGTCAGAAAAACCTGACTTTCTGAAGTGGAACTGTTCATTGAACCTTTGAACTAAATATTATTATTATTTTAAATAAATGCATTCTGAAAATATGATTTAAACACAATCAAATAGATGCAAATAGTTAATAATAAACTGTCGTGATTTGAGTGCAAAAATTGGACCTGTTTCATTGATATATGACAGACAAATATGATCACATTAAGTTTATTAGATTGTTGATGTTAAAAGTGTTCCAAATGGATGGAAATTTATTAGTGCTATCAATCAATTAAAAAAAAAAACCGTATTAATCATACAAATTCTTTTCTGAAATTAATCACAATTAATCCCACCTAACATTAAAGTTTTTAAATATACTTTTATATTGCAATAATTTCACAATCAATTATCAAATGAATATAGAAACAACATAAAGACAGTATATTTTTATTATTTGTTTAATGGCATCTTTTTTATGACTGAAGGCCAGTATCACTGATGCTACTGATGTCTCTATGAAATTGTTATTTTTTTCCTAATATTGAACCATTCAACATTACAGTATAATTGAGAGCTATTAATGTGAACATTTATTAGACTTTAAAAAATAACAACTAATTTAAGTGAACTTAAAACAATCTTCACATAAACCCATTATAATAAATGTCATATTTAGCTACCTGCGCCCTTATATACAGAAATTTAATAAAGTTGTCAAACATTAAATTCTAAATTAAATATAGATGAATCCTTAAAGCTATAAAAGTGATTGATTTCCTCTTTTTTATTGTGTTCTTTGATTAACAGACATCACAGCAGGTTATTAGATTATTAGACACGCTCGTAGTTTCATTCGCGCTTTAATATGAAATGATACAGGCTACAGCGAAAAAATGAGATTCTACTGACATACGGCCTGACAACATCTCATCATAATTCAAGATTTACCGTGTCATTCACATCTCTCGTCTCGTCTCTGAACGAATCGGCCGAATCAAACAGAGAGTGTTTTAGTGTCTGGACCGTTTAACTCAGTCCTGATCCCAGAATGCCCTGCTCCGATGATGGACAGCGTCTCAGAGCTTCTCCAGGGAAACTCAGCAGCTCCTTGACGCCTTTGAACACTATCACGGTGCTCACGTCTGTGTCCGGATGCAGGAAGCCGCTAAATTTAGCACAATAACAGTCAAGTGTTTTCAAGGCCTGAACTGGTGACACATTCAGACTCAAGCGACTCTTCATCTGATGTCTGATATCTTCACGCAGACCATTAGACTCGTGTGCTGTATTACAAGAAGAACTTACATGATGTTTGAACCGAACACAAGAGCAAATGTGATAAAGATTTAGAAACATCATACTGACTATAAATGCGAGGTTGAAGTCACTGGATCTGTTGGATCTTTATGGCTTTATTATCTAATATAAATGCAAGATTGTCTTTCAGAAGCTCTCGGAGATGATATTGTTGAGCTAGGACTCTATTGGGGCCCGTACTAATGTCTCTGAACACAGTTTGAGTTGATGTGCATGAGGGATCTGCGCTCGCATGTGCCGGTAGCATGCTCGTCCCGCCGTCTGTCTACTGCAATTAATATTCATGCGTCTCCTCAGGGACGGACTGACAGCCCTGCTGAACACCAGATCCATTCACACGCTGCCGCAGGCTGCTTTAGATGCTGGAATAACACTGACACACGCTTTTCGCCAGAACAAAAGTGCTGCTCAACTCGCATGATGACTCTGGGGAAACTGGGTAGCTAAACAAGTCTTGTTGTGTGATCTAACTGTGTAATATATAAATGTACTTGGTGAGTTTGATGTGGGTTTAAAATTCAACCATGGTTGTAAATTGTTTTAAGTCAAGTCATCTTTATTTCTGGAGGTCTTGATTCGATACAGACTGCATGCATCTTCACAGAAATAAACAGGAAAATAACGGTGTTAATGCTGCAAATTTATGAAACAAATTCAATTTCAGCCATAAGCAGCTCTGCAGAAGACAATAGTAGAGTTCAGTGTTGCAATGATTCAGTTCAATAACTATGAAACAAATGTAATTGAAATGTGGTTCATAAAACAGGTTTTCTTCCCTAAAATAAAGAGAAATGATTGTACAGAATCTCATATAGGAATCTAGTTATATCCTAATCATGAAACTGTTTTTGTTTTAGCAGTGAATATGCTGATGACGAGAGGTTTATCAGGTGAGTGTCTCTCATGTCTCAATCGTGTTTTAGTTTTGTGTCAAAGTAATGTCTCTGTCATGTCTTAATTCAATTCAATTCAAGATTGTTTTATTGGCATGACTGTAAAAAGTACAATATTGCCAAAGCTTGAAATATATGTGGAGAAATATAATAACAATAAAAAGATCAAAATAATAGAATAAAAACATTAGAACAATATAAACTTAACTAAACAGTGTAACAAATAAGAACTTGTGTGAACATTTCATACCACAGTGTTTAACACATAAACACACACAGGCTGAGGGTCACTGTGGCAGACAGCAGGGAAACACACTGAGGTCAGACATAATACACATATTACACACATTATGTACATTCACATGCTGTCTCTCAGGCTGTGGCACGTCCACACACACACACACACACACACACACACACACACACACACACACATTCACATGCTGTCTCTCAGGCTGTGGCACGTCCACACACACACACACACACACACACACACACACACACACACACACATTCACATGCTGTCTCTCAGGCTGTGGCACGTCCACACACACACACACACACACACACACACACACACACACATTCACATGCTGTCTCTCAGGCTGTGGCACGTCCACACACACACACACACACACACACACACACACACACGTTTGTTTTTGTGAAAAGTGGGGACATCCCATAGGCGTAATGGTTTTTATACTGTACTTACTGTATGTGCTATTGCCCTACACCAGGGCTATTCAATTAACTTCATTTGAGGGCCGGATTATCGAATTGACCTTTTGAAGGGGGCCAAGGGGGTGGGGGGCTGTTCCGATCTTTTTCTCGGGGGCCTATAAAATTGGAAATTAAATTTAAATGCATATTCAGCAATAAAATTAACTAATATTACCAACAGTAACATCTACAAAAAGGTTAACATTAGTGCAGTCTGCCATTCAATTAAAAAAATAAATCACACATTTTTTAATTAATTTAAAAAAAGTGACTAAATGCATATTAATATATTTGTGTTGTCATATTTTCAAACTGAACTTCCAAATTAATATAGAAACAACAAAGATGGTATATTTTAAATGTGTTTAATGGCATCTTTTTACTAGCCTATTATTAATGAAGTATCATTGATACAAATAATGTGACTGTTACTCTATTAAATCCATTTTTTCCTTTAATTTTAGCCATTAATTATAGCCATTTAATATTACAGTATAATTGAAATGTTATGATATTTTTAACCTTTAATAGGCTTAGAAAAATATTACAACTTTTTATAAGTAAATTTAAAACAATCTTCACATAAACTATAAATTGTATGCATAAGCTATATTGATTATTCTTTATTCAAGCTACAAAAGTTAATCAGCGAGCAGAGCAGTCAAGTGATTTTTCTTTTTCTTTAGTTCTTTGATTTCCATCAATCACAGACTGCAGCAGGCTTCACTTTAAAAGCAGCGCTGTTTCTTTAATAAAACCTGATGCACATGACGCGGATGACACATATCCAATTTTCTCCCAACTCTTTACGGTCATTTAGGATTTTATAACTGATTTCAGACTGTGTTTATGAGGTAACTCGCCAAAACCACTTATTTTTACATCATTGTGTGTGGTTTTGTCCATTGAAGCGCTGGCGCTTGTCTGAAGCGGCTCAGTTTACGAGTAACAGCCAAAAGCGCAGATTTTCAAACTATACTTCTGCTTTGATAAAAATATTCGTCCAGTGTCGGCACTATTCTCGCCAGAAGTTATAAGTTATATAAGATAAACACTGTCTTGTTTAAACTAACGTGAGGATTGTGGATATCTCCTAACTCCCTCACATCTACTGATGTTGCTGTTTCCGGTAGATTATTGTTATTGCGTCTCTCCCTTTTCTTTTTGGCTGGCCCCGGCCAGTGTTGCCACCTTGTGGACAAACTAATTAGTACAAGAACAATTCAAGGCAAATGTGCGACCTGCATACTCTTCCTCGGGCCGGATGAAGATGATTGGCGGCCGGATTGGGCCTGCGGGCCACCAATTGAATAGCCCTGCCCTACACCAACCCTACACCTAAACCTACCCCTTACAGGAGACTGTGCATTTCAACTTTCCCCCAAAAAAACTTGTGATTTATAAGCGTTTTGAAAAGTGGGGACATGGGTCAATGTCCTGAGATGTCACCTTCACCTTGTAATACCTGCCATACCCTCGTCATTATACACATCTATGTCCTGACTTTTCACAAAAACTCGCGCACACACACACACACACACACACGCACACACACATACACACACACACATTCACCTGCTGTCTCTCAGGCTGTGGCACGTCCACACGTATCTCGCAGCCAGTGCTGCTGTCTGTCCCTCTCCTAGTATTATCTTTATTTGTTCCTCTTCAGTCATGGCTGTAAAGTTCTTTATAATGTTTGTGAATTTGTTGATGTATATGTCTCTGATTGATTTAAATTGGTAACAGTGAAGTAGGAAGTGCGTCTCTGTCTCGATCTCTCCCGTCTCACAGCGAGCACACACTCTTTGCTCTCTGGGCAAGCAGCTCGTTCTGTGTCCGCCGGTCTCTATGGCTAGTCTGTGCTCACTGAGCCTGTACTTGCTCAGGATCTGTCTCTGACACTCTGGAGATATTCTTCTAATTCATAATTTGATTTTATAGGTCGATAGAGTTGTAATTTACTTTTGTGTTTTAGTCTCTTGATCACAATGTTCCAGATATGTATTTTTAGATTGTTTGATAATTTGATTTATTTTGATGTTTGTGTGAGAAGCAGTGCTGGTCTGAGACTGGTTAGAGTTAGTAGAGTTAGTCAGGTTAGTGAGTCTCAGAACCAGCTGACTGAGTGGACTCTTTTCAGGGTTCAGTTCTTGGGTTTGTAGTGCTTTAAAATGTAGTGATTCTGTGGGACTCGATTTTAGATGCATCCAGAATTTGAGGGATCTTTTTTGTATATTTATAATCAATGGGAATCAGCCTAATTCTGCCCTACATGCATTATTGTGTGTTCTTCTTTGCAATTTTAGAATAATTTTACAGAATTCTGTGTGTAGGGCTTCTGTTGGTTGTCTGTCCCATCTAGTGTAGCACTGAGTGGACCCTATACCTCACTTCCATACAGCGCTATGGGCTGAACTACACTATCAAAGATTTTACACCAAATTGGAATTGGTAATTCAATATTTTGGAATTTTCTCTTAATGGCATATAGAGCTCTTTGAGCTTTATTTTTGAGAGCATTCACTGCCGTACTGAAACTCCCCGACGCAGTGATGATCAGGCCGAGGTAAGTGTACTGCATCGGTGCTGCCTAGACTGAACTGCTATCTGTGTTCCTGACATCTGGGCTTTTTCTGAAAGACCATAATGTTGGTCTTTTTGAGTCGTTTAGTGCCAGGGCCCAGTTCTGGCAGTAGTTCTCCAGCAGGTCTAGTCCCTGTGGGGTAGATGACAGCAGCACTAGATTATCTGCGTACAGCAAAAGCTTGATGTTTTTGTCTTGTAGAGTGAGTCCAGGGGCTGTAGACTGTTCCAACTGCATCGCTAATTCATTAATGTAGATGTTGAACAGCGTTGGACTCAGGCTACAGCCCTGCCGCATTCCTCTCTTCTGGGTGAAGAATTCTCTTAATCAAGCCTAATCGTGTCTCAGTCATGTCTTAATCATGTCTCAGCCATGTCTCAGTTATGTCTCAGCCGTGTCTCATTTATGTTTTAATTGTGTCTCATTCATGTCTTAATCGTGTCTCAGTCGTGTCTCAGTCATGTCTTAATTGTGTCTCAGTCATGTTTTAATCGTGTCTCAGTCGTGTCTCAGTCATGTCTTAATCGTGTCTCAGCCGTGTCTTAATCGTGTCTCAGTCATGTCTTAATCGTGTCTCATTCGTGTCTCAGCCGTGTCTTAATCGTGTCTCAGTCGTGTCTCAGTCATGTCTTAATCGTGTCTCAGTCGTGTCTCAGCCGTCTCTTAATCGTGTCTCAGCCGTGTCTCAGTCATGTCTTAATTGTGTCTCCGTCGTGTCTCAGTCATGTCTTAATCGTGTCTCATTCGTGTCTCAGCCGTGTCTTAATCGTGTCTCAGTCATGTCTTAATCGTCTCTCAGTCATGTCTCAGCCATGTCTTAATTGTGTCTCAGCCGTGTCTCAGTCATGTCTCAGTCATGTCTTAATTGTGTCTCAGTCATGTCTTAATCGTGTCTCCGTCGTGTCTCAGTCATGTCTTAATCGTGTCTCAGCCGTGTCTTAATCGTGTCTCAGTCGTGTCTCAGTCATGTCTTAATCGTGTCTCAGCCATGTCTTAATCGTGTCTAAGGCATGTCTTAATCGTGTCTAAGGCATGTCTTAATCGTGTCTCAGTCATGTCTTAATCGTGTCTCAGCCATGTCTTAATCGTTTCTCAGTCGTGTCTCAGCCGTGTCTTAATCGTGTCTCAATCATGTCTTAATTGTGTCTCAGTCATGTCTTAATTGTGTCTCAGTCATGTCTTAATCGTGTCTCAGCCGTGTCTCAGTCATGTCTTAATCGCGTCTCAGTCGTGTCTCAGCCGTGTCTTAATCGTGTCTCAGTCGTGTCTCAGTCATGTCTTAATCGTGTCTCAGCCGTGTCTTAATCGTGTCTCAGTCGTGTCTCAGTCATGTCTTAATTGTGTCTCAGTCATGTTTTAATCGTGTCTCAGCCGTGTCTCAGTCATGTCTTAATCGCGTATCAGTCGTGTCTCAGCCGTGTCTTAATCGTGTCTCAGTCGTGTCTCAGTCATGTCTTAATTGTGTCTCCGTCGTGTCTCAGTCATGTCTTAATCGTGTCTCAATCATGTCTTAATTGTGTCTCAGTCATGTCTTAATTGTGTCTCAGTCATGTCTTAATCGTGTCTCAGCCGTGTCTCAGTCATGTCTTAATCGCGTCTCAGTCGTGTCTCAGCCGTGTCTTAATCGTGTCTCAGTCGTGTCTCAGTCATGTCTTAATCGTGTCTCAGCCGTGTCTTAATCGTGTCTCAATCATGTCTTAATTGTGTCTCAGTCATGTCTTAATTGTGTCTCAGTCATGTCTTAATCGTGTCTCAGCCGTGTCTTAATCGTGTCTCAATCATGTCTTAATTGTGTCTCAGTCATGTCTTAATTGTGTCTCAGTCATGTCTTAATCGTGTCTCAGCCGTGTCTCAGTCATGTCTTAATCGTCTCAGTCGTGTCTCAGCCGTGTCTTAATCGTGTCTCAGTCGTGTCTCAGTCATGTCTTAATCGTGTCTCAGCCGTGTCTTAATCGTGTCTCAATCATGTCTTAATCGTCTCAGTCGTGTCTCAATCATGTCTTAATCGTGTCTCAGCCATGTCTTAATCGTGTCTCAGCCGTGTCTTAATCGTGTCTCAGTCGTGTCTCAGTCATGTCTTAATTGTGTCTCAGTCATGTTTTAATCGTGTCTCAGCCGTGTCTCAGTCATGTCTTAATCGCGTCTCAGTCGTGTCTCAGTCATGTCTTAATCGTGTCTCAGCCGTGTCTTAATCGTGTCTCAGTCGTGTCTCAGTCATGTCTTAATCGCGTCTCAGTCGTGTCTCAGCCGTGTCTTAATCGTGTCTCAATCATGTCTTAATCGTGTCTCAGCCATGTCTTAATCGTGTCTCAGCCATGTCTTAATCGTGTCTCAGCCATGTCTTAATCGTGTCTCACTCGTGTCTCAGTTGTGTCTCTCAGCATGTGGACTGACGCTCTGTTTCTTCAGACGCAGACGGTGCTGATCTGTCGTTCACGCAGCGGCCGCAGCTCCTGCCGTGCAATCAGACGGTCCTGCTGCTGGAGATGGAGAGATGCGGCGAACGATTCAGCAGCGACATGAATCACATCCATCCAGACGATAGATGCAACCTCACGCACTTCATCAGGTGAATCACCATCCTCATCCTCATCCTCTACAGCACTTTTCTCTCCAATCTATACAAATACAAGAGTCACTCATCTCAATGAGTCCAGCTTAATTAAACATTAATGAGCCTGTGTGTGAGAGCGAGTATGTGTGTGTGTTTGTGATTGTGTTTCTTTTTCAATTCATAAGTCAAGTCACATTTATTTCTACAGGGCTTCATGCAATTCAGATCGATTCAAAGCAGCTTCACAGTAATAAACTGGAAAATACATTGTTGATGTTGCAGAATTCATAAATGAAACAAATCCAAAGCAGCTCTACAGAAGACAATAGAGTCGTTATTTTAGATCAATTTAGTTCAACATTTCTGATTGAAGTAATTGAGTGTAATGAGATGCTTCCCGTCACTTTTACGAGGCTGATTTGAAGATCAATATATCTGGATCATCATCTGCTCAAATATGATGAACGATGCGACACTGGAGAGCGTTAGACTCTGAAACAGCTGCGTTCTGCTGTATTTGTGCTGTGAGGACTCGGACGGGTAACTAGTTGAGTAGTTAAAGCGGTTCTCACAGACTGCGTGTGTTTGTAAACGCTCCGCTGTCATTGATGAATCTGTGATCTGCAGATGTTTGTTCTTGAAGACGTTCCAGGAACTCACAGTTCACTCTGACATTATCTTGAGCTCCTTCCAGAGACTCGAGGAGAGTTTGACACTCGTCAGCCGGTCAGATGTTGATAAACCAGAAGCACAACACTGTTTAAATGTTTATCTGGAACAGAAGCGCTTCTGACCACATTCACTCTCGAGATGACAATGACCCTTCACATGTCCAGATCATGTCTTTAATATGGACAGTTTTTATTCAGAATAAGGCAAAACCAGCGTGTTTTCATGCACTGCTCAGTTTTTGCTTCCGTGTCTTTTCTTTCAGAGTAATGCAAAGAAAGCATTCAAAATACACATTTAAGTCTTTATTTTATTGCACTTTATATGTTTTTGTCTAGAGATTTCAATTACAATCCATATCTTTAAACAGTTTTTTTCTCCTTACAGTTTTATTCCTCTCTACACTACAAAAAAATGATTCTCTTACTTAGATATTTATACTAGAAAACAAGACAAAATACTAAGAATTCTCGAATCAAGATGAATTTACTTTACAAGTAAAATGACTTAAGATATTATGTCTTATTTTCTGAGAAAATGATCAAAATTATGTTAGTTTTTGCTTAAAACAAGCAAAAATATCTGCCAATGGGGCAAGAAATATAATCTTGTTTAGCCTTTGAGTTAAGATAATGTTTTTTACCCCATTGGCAGATATTTTTGCTTGTTTTAAGCAAAAGCCTCCAAAATTGTATATTTTTTAAAAAACAAGTCTTATTATACAACACTTATATTTCACTCCTAAAAACATTGTGAAAATGTGTCTGTTGACAATATTTTCTGATTTATGGAGTGATAAAAAGAGAAATTCAGAATCCGCTCTGGAAAAACCTTCAACTCTAATATGACAACAAAATCAAACACAAATTATGAACTTGACTTTATCCAATAATCAGATGTATGTTCTGGAAATGTGTGCAAATTAGTGCATATTTCATTAGAGAATGCCTCATTTGCATATTTAAAAATAACATTTCAGAAAATGTGTAATACACGAAATGCTTTTTTTTGCGTCTGATGACTAGTAACAGCAACACACATGATGTGAGGATTCATTCACGTCTGCAGTGCTCTGGGATCAGCATGAGCTCTAGTTCTAGTGATGAGTGACTCAAACACCATCAAAACGATAATAATAATCAGAAACGAGGGTTTGAGCTGGACGCTGGTGAGCACCAGTGACCCACGACTCACTCGCACGCCATTAGGTTCACCGCTGGACGCTTTATTAAGACGGACGATTAGACGGGTCACAACATGAACCCAATTACTGAGATCCTGAGCGGGACTGTTTTCCCAGACTCTGGAGGAAAGAGCCTGCAGGCGTCAGCAGGGACCAATCACAGCTCACACACAGCTGCTCATTTGCATACTAATCACAGGAAACCTTCACGGACCTCTTTCACTTTATTTATTCAGTTGCTGAGGTCCAGTATTTCGCTGGAGATTGACCTGCTCAGACACGTCTCAGATTGTCTTCTGCTCAGCAGATCAGCGTTTATCTGGTCTGGTGGAGGTTTTTCTCCATGATAACATCAGCAGGTGGAACAGCAGGTGTGTAGATGGTGAAGATGGTCGCTGATGACAGATAGTGAGTGCTGCGGGCCCTGATGAGCACTTTACTAACGGCTGATACGATCACATGACCAACAGAGATTCAGTGACGACCGCGCTAATGGGATCTGATCATAACACACACACACACACAGGCACACGCACACAGACACGCATTCACACTTGCACGCACACACACACACACACACACATTTGTTTCTGTGAATTATAGGGACTTTCCATAGACTTCTACTACATTATTTACAATATTTTCTACCCCTAAACGTACCCCTTACAGAAAACATGTTTGCATTCTTTCACTTTCCGATAAACACCATTTACTATTTTTAATCTTTTTATTTCCCCGTGGGAACCACAGGCCGCTCCCCACAATGTCAAAAACTATCCTTTTACTATCCTTGTGGGGACATTTGGTCCTTACAATGTAGCATAAACAAGTACACACACACACACACACACAGACACACACACAGACACAGACACACACACAGACACACACACACACAAACACACATGCTCGTTATACCAAGATCAGAAAACATAATTTTCATTAAGAAAGCAAAGCCAGTTTTGTATTCATATCAAATTACTTTAATCCCAAACATTCTTGTCATTATGAAAATATTTTTTTTATAATTTCATTTTGAAAGTGACATACTGCTTTTAATAAAAACAGTCATTGTGTCTGTATAGGGCGATTTTTGTGGCTATATTACAATGATGAGAATGTGATTTTTTTTTTCTCATGACATTAATAATTTAATTCATAAAAAGTTTATTACTGTGAAGCTGTCTTGAAACAATCTGTATGGAATGAAGTGCTATAGAAATGAATATGACTTAATATGAAAGTGAAACACCACAGGTGAGTAGGGTAAAAAATTAACAATGTTTAAAACAATGTTACAATGTTTCTGAAATGTTATGTATGAATATGCAAATTAAATCTGCACACTTCTTTGATTTTGTTGTCATATTAGAGTTAAAGGTTTTTCCGGAGGTGATTCTGAATTTCTCTTTTTATCACTCCATAAATCAGAAAATACTGTCAACAGACAGAAAAAAAAACACATTTTCACCATGTTTTTAAGAGTAAAATGTTGTATAAATCAGTGTGAATGAAATATGAACAAATCCTCAGAATACAGAGAGGAATAAAGCTGTAAAGAGAAAAAACTCTTTAACGTTATGGATTGGAATCTAAATCTACAGACGCAAATAGATAAAGAGCAATACAATCAACTTTTAAATGTGTATTTTGGATGTTTTCTTTCCTCTAGTCTGAAAAAAGAGACGTGATACGCAGCAAAATACACCAAACCTCGAGCAGTGCATGAAACACGCTGGTTTGGCCTGTAGTGTCTCAAAGAAGAGTTTAATGAAGATATCACAATGCAAAGCATCTTCATGATCCTCAGAATCAGGCTTCGTGTTCTCTGTGCCAGTATTAATATCTTGTGTTTTGGACGTCAATCAGGAGGATTGTGTGAGGAAGTGCGCTTTCGTGTTATGATTTAAATTCAGTTCATCTGCGTCTCAGTGAAAACGAAGAGGAAGGAACTTTATTAGTGTTATAAAGCTGGTGTCACGGGCAGAACTCCGGCTAATCGGACAGATTCGTTTGAAAAGAGTCATGAAACGCTGAATATGAATCGTTTCTCTGGCTGACAATACATTGTATGGGTCAAAATGATCCATTTCTCTTTTATGCTGAAAATCATTAGAATATTAAGTAAATATCATGTTCCATGAAGATATTTTATGAATTTCCTACCGTAAATATATCAAAACTTCATTTTTGATTAGTAATATGCATTGCTAAGAACTTCATTTGAACAACTTTAAAGGAGATTTTCTCAATATTTAGATTGTTTTGCTCCCTCAGATTCCAGATTTTCAAATAGTTGTATTTCAGACAAATATTGTCCAACAAACCATACATCAATGGAAAGATTATTTACGAATCAATAATAACGTGAGGTTTCTGCTTCTGTCCTCAGAGAGTATCACGTCTTCTCCTTCTGCACGGAGATGAACGCCGTGCGCATCGGCTGCTTCTGGCCGAACCCGGCGGTGGAGCGCTTCATCATCAGCATCCACAAGCACTTCTTCTCCAACTGCAGCCTGGAGCGCGTGCCGTTAATCGACCCGCCGGACGACACGCTCATACTCCTCATCGTCATCCCCGTCTTCCTCACGCTGGCCATGGTGGCGCTGGTGGTCTGGTGCAGCAAGCGGGGCGACATTCTGGCCTAGCGTTTGATGAAGAACACGGTCAGACGGACAGAAGCATCCTCCAGATCTCACTGAAGAGCTGAACTCATGATGTTCTCCGAGGGTTTTATTTCTCGTCTCGCTGCGGTCACTGACGCTGAATTACAGGTTTTTTCAGCTGCTTACACACATTTTCAAAACTTCACTCACAAATCCACACAAAATGCAGAG
Source organism: Onychostoma macrolepis (assembly GCF_012432095.1). Lineage (NCBI taxonomy): Eukaryota > Metazoa > Chordata > Actinopteri > Cypriniformes > Cyprinidae > Onychostoma > Onychostoma macrolepis. The sequence goes on along the minus strand of NC_081178.1, from coordinate 287,714 downwards.
AACTGTGTGTTTTATGAAATTGAAAAGTCTGAGAATTAGTGAGATTTGGTGTGTGTTTCTGCTGTTTGAGTGACAGCTTTCAGAAACTGTGTGACAAGGAAAGATTCTGTGTGGAAGCAGCTGAAAAACTGTAATTCAGTGCTAATCGAGATCTGTCAGGACCTCTGGACGGACTACATGAATCATGTGCTGTACAGCTATTATTTAATGTTTTAATTAAATAACGTAGATTTAGAGCATTTGTCAAACTCACACCGCCGTGTTTGTGGTTTTTGTTGGGTCTCTCATCGCTCAGTCTGACCGTTCGTTATCATCTCGTCACGCATCGCCGGCTCATTTATTCAGTGACTTTAGCTTGTGTTTTCTTCTCTGACTTGCAGGAAAATCCTGAAATGATCAACGTGTTCTTGCGAAGCACAAACGACTGTTTTGATTGATTCAGACTGAAGCGGGACATGTGAATGTGTTCAGAATCCGGCGAGGGTTGTTTTAGGATGACGGTATTATTTATATGAGAAGGAAAGCCGTGTATTGTGTGCGACTTAAGGACACAAACAAAAGACAATAGTTGCTCTCAAACGTCTCGCCTCGTATTCTCCAGTCGAGCCAGAGCCGCTCGCGCCGCAGGAAGGATATAAAAGCCTTTCCCAGCGCGGCCGATGAATGAGAGGAAATGGGCTGGTTATGATTTTCACCAAAAGAGCTACAGGAACCGCTGCCATTTTCCCCAAACGTGTGTGTTATGATGATGATCGTCTGAAGGCTTCGTCTTCATCTCTCGTCAATCTGCAGCATTTCTTCTTCTCCTGTGCAGAACAGCAGCCTACATTTATGATTTCTGTATTTGAACTGCATAAAAAATATTCCATCGATTTGGGTTTCACAGTTCTAACATAAACTAATAAACTTAAAGTAATGCATATTTGTCAGTCATTCATCAATGGTCAAGTCAGATTTCTGCACTCAAGAAATCATTGACTATTTGCATCTACTTATCTAATCTTATCTAATCTACCTTAGATTCGGTTTAAATCTGTTCATTGTGAAAATAAACCAATAAATTCAGTTTAAAAGCATGAAGATGTGACTAACTGTAAATTGAGCGATTCGTGAACTGAAACAAACTTTATTTATGAATGATAAATCTATAAAGCTGGTTATTGTGGATTTAAAGTATTTAAAGTTTATTAACACTATTACAGAAATCTGACCTGTTTCATTGCTGTACGACTGACAAATATGAATCACTTTAAGTTTATTAGTTTAAAACTGTGTAATCCAAATGGATGGAAACGTGATATGCAATTCAGATACATAAATCTGTGTTTGTCTGTTCTGAGTGTATTACTGGAAGTCTCCTTGAGTCGATGGAGAGGGTTTTTAGCGCCTCCAGCGCTCACTTCCTGTTTATTTTAGAAATCCCACACTACTAAGTGCAAGTTCACGCAGAAGCACAACAGAGCTAATTTTAACTGGACTCACAGATTTCCGTCGTTTGGAGCGTTTCTTCATCTGGAACGCAGAATCACTCAGAGCTTCTTTCCTGCTGAAATCATGACTTATACGTTCATATCCGACAGTCAGAAACATACAAACACTGCTTCAGCAGAAGTGTTTCTGTTTATCTGTCAATTAATAAATGATTTGATTTATTCTGTTCATGTTTGATTCATTTTTCACTGTTGATTTTGATGCGGTTCTTCTGCTCAAGCTAGGCTGGAATGGGTGGCTTTGGTTTTTAACAGGAGCTTCAGGGCAATATCTAATGATATCGAACACATTTTCTTTAAGATTTTTGCATCTTATGATTCGTTCGCTCACTGATGCTGAACGGCTGTGATTCATCTGAAACGTTCGTGATGAATTTCCATCCAGACGCTGCTGCTGTCGATTAGAAAAACACACACATACAGTAAATATGATTGTTCTTCTGCTCGTCAAACAGCAGAGCTTCAGTATGAATGCAGCAGTTCTGCTAATATTAGTCTCTATTGTGTCAGTGTTACAGGAAATGATGCGTCTGACGCCCGTCTGGACAGACGACACACATTCACTGAGATTTCAGCTGGAAAAAGAGTTAAATAGAGTTTCTGGCACTGACTTTAACCCGCAGCTACTGTCTGTGAACGTCACTGTAGACAGACAGAGGAGTGTGTCAGATGAACACACACACACACACACACACATGTTTACTTAGCTATCGAAATGGGGACATCCCATAGGCGTAATGGTTTTTATACTGTACTTACTGTATGTGCTATTGTCCTACACCAACCCTACACCTAAACCTACCCCTTACAGGAGACTACAGGCATTTTTACAATTTCAAAAAACCTTTGTTTACTTTATTTTTAAACTGGTTTTACAAATGAGGACGTCCCCAAAGAGAGGTTTTTGGAGATTTTGTCAGGTTTAGCTCACTTTTGGGTACAAATTTGTCCCCAGAATATGGTTAAGTAGGTACACACACACACACACACACACACACACACACAGCTTCAGGTAAATGAGATGCAGCTGAATATAATATTGCTAGAGGTCAGCCGCAGCTCTGGTTTGGTCCTCATGTGTTCAGATGTTTGACTCATGAATGAATCATGAACAGACTCTCTCTGTGTGGAATCTCAATGACGATCATGGTTTGTTAATGTAACGTGGCTGTAGTAGTGGAAGCAGATGATGTTTCTCCATCTCTGCTGATTGTGAAAGATCAGCGTGAGGAAATGAAGAGTAAGAGTTTCTCTGATGAAACTGGATTCTCAGATGACCTCTGATGAGTTTCTCCGTCTGTGAACTCGCTGTGGATCGCAGGAGCCGGAGTAACGATAGTGTGCTTATAGTGTCGGGGACGGAAGATTCTGAGCGGGATTTAATGGTGATGCTTTCATCTGCGTTGGTTCGGTTCGGATTGACCTTTGACCTGCTTAACACACACACACACACACACACACACACACACATACAGTTTTTTACAATCACTAGGACACATTTCTCAATACTTAGATCACTTTTTCAGAACTCTTCACACAGCGAGCACAACATCAGTCTCTGTGGACCAAACTGCTTTGCTCTGGCACAAAATGCATTCATTAACAACATCTGTTAAATTACATGAATTCTTTTCTCACTTCGACACAAACGCCACCAAAACTTTATGTACAATACAAGCCAATACAAAAATGAATAAGACAGTAATCTGCAACATTTCTACAGTAATATCATATAGAAAAATATTCGGAATGTAAAAATCAAAGCAGTTGCATGTAGCTGAACATCTTCACACGTGCTAGTCTTTCACTTTCATTACCATCTATACAAAAGGGGAAAACTTAGGAATAATTTTGTACTGTAATGTAAACATGGAGCATGTAACATATACTGCAGTGAATTATGAACAGTAGAGGGTATTACTGTATTCTGGTTTTGTAAAGAAATTTTACAAGAGGAAACCTTGTATAATGCTACCTGCTGTTAGTGTGTTTTAGGTGGTTGTGTTATGAGTGATAAAGCGTGTTTGTTTGGTGAAAACTTTGCTGGTGTTATGGAAGAATGACTTGATTTGAGACATTAATGAAATGTTTTGCTAGTTTTAGTGCAGTTTAAATGTGAAATGATCTTCTGTGTCAAGATGAAAGATGGTTAGGAGAACTGTGTGAAGAGTTTTGAGAAGTGACTTTAGTATTGAGAAATGTGACCTAGCGATTGTAAAACACTGTACAGTAATTAATTTTATTAACATAAACTGGGAGCAATGCTATATTAAGTTAATTGCCATAATTCATTTATTCAGGGAGAAAAAAGAAACATTTTTATTATTTTTATGTTATTATTTTCCTTACAATATATGATTGTTTTTTTTGTTTGTTTTTTTTATGTCTTAATTTTACAAGTTTTTAGCATTTTAATTCATTTGATGAACTCTTTTTTTCAAAACTTCACACACAAATCCAAGCATTGCACACAAAATGCAAAATGAAGCACTGCACTCAAAGTATCACAAACACATCACATTTGCAAACACCTTTGCCATAATATTAATTCCTGTTAGATTTTTGTGTGTTACACAGAGAACTGTGTTGTGTTTTGCAAAAAATATTTTATGAAATTGAAAACTGAGTCAAAGGCTGATAATTAGTGTCTGGTTTTGCAGATTTGGTGAGTGTTTCTGCTGTTTGAGTGACAGCTTTCAGAAACTGTGTGACAAGGAAAGATTCTGCGTGTCAGCAGCTGAAAAACACTGTAATGTAAATAGTTTTTGGTCATCTTGAGGCCTGCTGGTTGAGATCTGGAGTTCATTTAAAACCTGATGATCTGCTCTAAGAAATCAAAGTCTGGCCGTCGGTGTGACCTCGTCTCTTTCTTTTGTATAAAGTGAGGTCTGAATCAGTTCTCATGTGAATCCACACTGACGCTCGCTCTCTTGATGTGTCAGTCTTTTTATGACAGGGGAACGAGTGTTTCTGTCCCAGGACGACAGATCTCACTGCCATCCCGTTTATACTGATCCAGAAACCTCCAACTGTGCGACACGGCTCTGATCCTGTGAGAAGCGTCTCTTCTGCGAGTCTGATAGATATATTGATCTGAACCTCGCTGAATGTCAGTGTTTCTGAGACTCTCAGGTTGTTTTATCGAGTGACTGAACTTTTAAGAGGCACATGAAGGACTCAGACATCGATTCCAGCGTTTGTCCACAAGTGAAATAAACACAGCAGCCATAAATGTGACCTTCACGCGGCCGAGGCTCTGAGAGGCTTCAGAAACACACAAAAACAGTCCATTTCACAGAGAGCCACCAGCCAGGCTGCACAAATACAGCCAATCAGCCCTCTCTGAGCGAATCATGCTCTTGCTGGAGGTTAGTTTCATCATCGCAGTGAGAACGCTGCCAAAATAATGCATCTCTAATACATCAGTGTTTCTCTGAGAACAACTGCAGACAAAACATCTGAGACTGAAGAGAAACATGTTCATCTGACGAGAGTTTACAGGAGTTTGACTTCAGAAGTCATTATATCAGCACTCGACTGATGCAAAACACACACACACCCCTGCAAACATGCTCCTGCGGGGCCCATGCTGGCTTTTTGCGGGCACAGTGTGCTCGGACCAGCCCCCACCGAACCTAAACAGGCCCAGTGCAGGCTTGCCCAGGCGAGGCCCACAGCTTTGGGCTCACCGCAGGCTCTCTGTGAGCAGCCCACATTAATCCCATAATGGCCCAGTGTGGGTCCAGAGCAACTTTTGTACCTTTGGGCCCACACAGATTTTGTGAAGGCAGCCCTGTAATGCAACTAGGAGAATACTAACATTGACTGGCCATTCTTTAGTCACTCAATTGAATTGGAATGAGACACCTTTCCACTTTCCTGCAGAGTTTAGTTCCAACCTTAATCAAACACACCTGACCACTAGGGGTGCTATGGCAGGGGCGGCCATACCCTAGCTCAGTCAGGTGTGCCGTGGAAAATTATCCAAACTTCATATCTCTACAATATTTCATTATTATCGTTTTTAATCAGTGCTATTGGTCTTCCTTATACCTGTTTGAGGGTTTTACAAACATTTAACCAATAAAAAGCAATTAAAAAGCTTGTCAGTAAAACTTCGTAATGCCATTGGATCCTCAAACTATCAACGAAACCTCGTAACTTCACCCCACCTCCATTCAGAATGAAGCGCCGCGCGCAGCCTGGAGGTGGCAGATCTCCGCTTGTTCGCAATGCAAGGGTAAATGAATAACTTATGTTTGAATAAGAACAGCGTTTTCATGACTTAAACACTATGTCTGGCTAATTAAAGGAACATTTTTGTGTGTTTGAAGAGTGGAGAAGAGTTACATTTGCCGTCTAGTTGTAGCCAATATAGGCTACATTTGTATGTTTTAAATATAGCGCTTCATCGTTTATGAGATTTTGGCCAAGTGTATTAAACAACAAGAAAAACTAAGTGCCCATATGGTTAAAACCTGTAAGTTGATGAAAGCGTAATGCGATGCACTTGCTGCCTCAGATACAGCCGTTCTAATGACAGACAAAACACAGATCTCCGTCATTCGCTGGTCAAAAACCTTGTTAACTCCATTTGAGCTTGATTTTCATATAATGTTAAGTGCAAGTGTCTGATAAAACCACAATACCAACCCTGACGACGCAGTGTTTAATTAGCTCCTGAAAAAAATCCCCCCCCATATTTCAGTGCTTCAGTGTGCCGTGGGATTTTTATTAATTTATTTGATATATTCATAGACATTTTAGAAGGACTCTTTATTGGTGAGGTCACCACAGCATGGTCCAGTTTGAATATGGATTTAAAGTTCTTTTCGATGTGAGACCATAGTCTGGACTGTTTTTGACTGTTCCTGGTTAGGAAGAGTCTGGTGTTTGAGAGCTGTGGTGCGTTTTCATTACAAGAGGTTGGGTTATTAATTTGCCATCAGCCAGCTTCAGCTACGGACAGTGTTTGGACATTGATGTACTACTACAGATAAGACTTTTGCACACACCAACTTCCACATGACGAAATCCTACAATCTTACATTGCTTTGTTTGCTTTCTTTTTTTTTTTTGTACTTTTGTGTATTTACATTTTTGCCTATATGTAGCTGAATTAACCTGAATTTAATGTTTTCTATTTTGTATTTAATAAATTGATTTGAAATCCCTTTGACTACTGTACATTTTTGACAATACAGACATTAGTTATCCATTTCAGATGTATAGTAACTGTTTTTCCCAAACTGTTATACATCCAAACATTGGCTAAGGGGCCAATGTTTTGCCAATGAGCAAATTCTCAGGGGCCCTACGCTGGCAGCCCGCTGGAGGCCCTTAGACTAGCCCTAAGTGGGCCCGTAAAGGGCGACCGCAGGCTTGTTTGCAGGGACACACACACTCACTCACTCACTCACTCAATCACACACACACACACTCACACTCTGTGACAAAGGCAACATAATTGTCACCGCTGGGGAAGCGGCACTGGCACACACACACGCATACACACACACACACACACACACACATACCTTATTCACTCTCCACTTTCATCCCTTTCCGCCGTTTCGGCTGTCGGAGAAGTGGGTGCACACGCGATCCGACGGCACATGGACATGTTGAACATTTTTCCCCCTTCCCATCAGTTTATGCATTCCCGAGTGTGTCACACATACACACCGCACTTTGTTTGATGTTTCGTCTTTGTCATGTTTTTGTTTGACGTGAGGGTATGTTAGTCGGTCTCTCGGGTTGAGATGCTGTGCCGGCCAAACAGAGCGAACAGGCGGCGGGCAGTTATGATGTCACTGACTGTGCCGCGCCAGCGCAGAGCATGCGGAGGTCAGCGAACCATTGTTTGTCATTAATAGGGGGGTGTGTATGTCAATAGGTCGAAATTAAGTGTTAAATGGATTAATGGATGAAGATTATTTTGTTTATGAATTATATGTGGGAAGTATGAGTTGTTGTTAAATGATGGGGCATAATTATGGAAAGTATATGAAGTACTTGAGTTTTAACCTACGATATTTACCTTTCAATGGAATGGTCCTAGAATGGGGAGGAGCCTGTCTTATAAAAGGGGGGACCGGACTTTATCATAGCGCTTGTTTACCATGTCGTAGCGAGAGTGCAACTGCGGTGCCTCAAGCGAACCCCTCCCTCCTAACCTGAATATTGTGGATACGTGTTATCGGTATAGATATTGGATTTTTCCTGTCTTATTTTTCCCTTTTGTTGTTTCTTTGTTACTTTTGAGGTTTTTGATTTATTATACACCTGTAAATACTTCACACACTCACACACTCACACACTCGCACACACGCACACACGTTTGTTTTTGTGAGAAGTGGGGACATCCCATAGGTGTAATGGTTTTTATACTGTACTTACTGTATGTGCTATTGTCCTACACCAACCCTACACCTAAACCTACCCCTTACAGGAGACTGTCTGTATTTCAGATTTTCAATACACTTCATTCTGTGTGATTTAGAAGCGTTTTGAAAAGTGGGGACATGGAGTAATGTCCTGAAAAGTCACCTTCTCCTGGTAATACCTGCCATACCCTCGTCATTATACACATCTATGTCCTCATTTGCCACAAACACACACACACACACACACACAATATGTATACACTCTTTATTACAATGTTTGTTGACCACAAACAGTAATTGTTTTATTGGTTACACTTTATTTTGATAGTCCACTTTAGACATTCTACTAACTATAAGTAACTTTGTAACTACATGTCAAGTAATTTTCATTAATTTGCAACTACATGTCTACTAACTCTCAGTAGGGTAGGTTTAGGGTTAGTAGAATAAGTTGACATATACTTGCAAAGTTTCTGATAGTCAGTATGTTGTATGTTGTGGACCCATCAAAATAAAGTGTTAGAAGATATTAAGCAGACAGTCTACTAATACTCTAATGACTGCTAGTTCACATGTAGTTGCAAAGTTACTTACTGTTAGTAGAAAGTCTAAAGTGGACTATCGAAATAAAGTGTTACTGTTTTATTTCCCATTTTTACTGTTTCATGAAAAAATACTATAGTAATTTATAGTAAATACTGTAGTGTTTTTGAACCATACTATAGTAAAGTACTTGAATTAATTTATTGTGGTAATTCTATTGCTGTGGTAATATAACAACTATAGTAATATAAACAAATTACTTTACTAAGTTTTCTACAACTATAGGGTATATTATACTACAATACACTACAGTTTACCGTAGTAAAAACTACAGTATACAACAGTATTTATTACCGCTTATCAGTTCATCAGTATGCTGTAGCATTCATTAACAGTGTTGTAAATGCTATAATGTATACAGTATAATACACTTTACTATAGTACGGCTCAAAAACACTGTAGTATTTACTATAAAATACTATAATATTTTTTCATGTTGAATTGAATTTTATTGTTTCATTGAACTGTTTTACATATTGTGACAACATGCCCTGCTGTACATTAGCTTTTTTTTTTCTTTTTTTGCAGTCAAGCCTTTCAGAAATTGCTAGTAAATTTCACAAATAATTACAAAGAAACAGCAAGTAACACATTGAATTAAATGTGAAATTTCAAAGTAAAATGACTGAAATAATATTCTCTTGTAAAACATACACCAATAATCAGTCATATATGACAGGAAATAATATTTTCCTTTCCAAATGCATTTATTAATCTGCAGCCAGTGGGATGCAGTTTGTCATGGAATGAGAGAAGGGATTTATTCCTCCATCTGTCCATCCATCCGTTACCATGCGGCTCTTCCTCCGTAACCGCGGGCTGTTTCCTGTTCCTGTGCATTCAGGAGGAACGCATACAAAAGAGACACACATGCTGCGAAAAACAATTTCCACATTATATAATCAGCTTCAGCCGTCTGTTTATAGTTCCAGTCCAATTGTTTAAATATTTCTGTCCTGGCATCATTTAATATTGTTGGGAACGTTTGGAGTTCAAAGGAGAGAGAACATCTTCATCCCGATCAGTGCGTGCAATTACAGGAAGTGACCTCACAGTGTTTCCTGTTAGCTTCTCTGTCAATCGATTAACTATATGAATTACATGCTGATTAATAAATCAAATTCAATCACAATTAATCAGCATTCGTTGAGAAAACTCCTGACAAACATCTTTACAGTGTAGTGAAAGGAAAGTGAGCCTCGTTACTGTGATAACGACCAGATGGACAAATGCTGGAGTGGGGTCAGAGGTCATTAGCATCAGTGTCTTTAACCTTCACACACACACACACACACAGATCTTTCCTGAATGAGCCTGTGGCTGCACTGAAGTCAGTCTGACATGTACACGAGGAGGAGGAGGAGAATGTTCCCGAGAGGAAGATGCTTTAATGTTCCCTACAAAACAAACATCTTCAGGGTCATTCATTCCAGATTCACATTACCTTCATCATCATCATCATCATCATCATCCTCACATGTGACTGAATATATCAGATCACGTCTGTAAAGATGTAAATCGTTAGTGTCTTCAGATCATTTCTCTCCTTTGGTTTATAGTGGATGTTGATTTTGGTCATGTCTCTGAATGTTTCACACTCTCCGTCTAAAAATCTGATGATTTATTCAGAAATATTACAGCTGTGTCCTGCAGAAGCTCTCTTGGACTCTTACTGTGGTGCATTTTGTCGAAACATGTGAAATCAAAGCTGCATTTACAAACCAGATTCTGCAGCAGTACATATATATATACTGTGACCCCTGAGGCCGTTTCTCGTGTTTCTCCACTGCAGTTTAACGTCTAAATAAATAAATAACACGCTCTTTTGGGACGCTCTCTTCTGCTGAGAATGTCTTTGATTCTCCTCAGAGACAGAAGCGTCTGAGATCTGAAGAGCAGCAGATCCTCGCTGGGAGTTTGGGAGTAAAAACTTGCTGAAGCTCTCGGAAAAAACCTTTTCATGGAACTACTCTCTTACACAATCATTTGAACAGCTGGAAACATCCAAACACCCCACACGAAACACAGCAGATATATTTGTATGAAACGTAAAACCAATATTTCAAAATAAGAGTCGGATAAGAGTTTGAAAATGAACAGAGCTGGTTGTCATGGCATGTTGATCACCGCCGAGCGATTATATTAGTGTTATCATCGTCATCACCCATCATTTAAGGTGAGCTGAAAATAAATAGCATTTGTTGAGCTGAGGATATTGTTTGGATGAGTTTTGCATGATTTGTCCTGCATTTATTCCAGAGGAGCATCAGGCGCTTGTGTTGTAGATCATAACGGAGAAGATCGATCGCTTCCGGTCAACAGAACGAAACAAGTACTCGCACTCGTTAACCCTAGCCATACTGTATTTGGCCTCGTTTATACAGACGGCTCCGTCCACTTCCAGACTTCTGACAGCGCATACTGAAAAACAAAAAATAAAAAAAGTGTAGGCCTAATGCGTATTACAAGAAAATACTATTCCATTCTTTCTACTTCAACATTTTACATTTCATTTAATGCATTACTTGCAGTTTCTTTGTAATTATTTATAACATTTGCTAGTGATTTCTGTGTGAAAATCATTTCTGCAGCATTTTTTCTTAGTGTAGATGAATTTGATATATATTTTATGTATCCGTATATATATATATTTTATGTATCCGAATAAACAAAAGTTAGATTTAATTATAAATTTAATTATAAATATTTAATTATTTGTTGTATTCTGAAAACGTAACAATAGACACGTTTACAGTTGTTTTCAGCTGCTTAAACACATTTTCAAAACTTTGCCTCTTTTTTTCAAAACTTTACACACAAATCCAAGGATTGCACACAAAATGCAAAATTCCTCACATCTCTTGCAAAATGAAGCACTGCATTCAAAATATCACAAACACACCTCAAAAGCAAACATTGTCTTACGTTGCAAACACCTTTGCCATAATATTATATTTTATATATATCATATATACACAGTTATTCAAACCCTAAAGCTCTTCTTTCATGAGCTCCTTCTGTACAAGACTGAAAGTAATTGGCAGAGAGATGTTGAAAAATTCACAATAAACACAAAAGTAAGATTGAAAGCAAACTTTTTTTTACTGTAAGCATTTGTGGTTGTGAATACAGTATTACACAGTGTGAAAAAAAAGAAACTGTGATGGTTTGTGATCTTCTCATGGTCCAGCTCATTATGTGCCTCAGTGCTTTCATTAGAAGCGTCCAGTAATCAGACTCCCAGTGGATCTGAGAGACGGCTGTCATGATGCTCAGAGTCTCTGATCGCAAAGTGACCGATCACATCACAGCGGAGTCTCTTCTGAGACGAGGACGTCTGATTCTGATTCGGAGGATTCATCTGCATCAGCGAGAGGTTCTGTGAGCCGTCTGATTTACAGTTTTTTACAATCATTTTTGCACTAATAACAGAACCTTTATGTCATTTTTCAAAACTCTAGGCAAGGCAAGTTTATTTATATAGCATATACAGAGCTTTCCTGTAGCTCAAATAGTAGAGCATGGCGCTAGCAACGCCAAAATCATGGGTTCGGTTCCCAGGGAAAGCAAGAGCTGATAAAATGTAAAAACTGTAACTTGAATGCAATGTAAGTCGCTTTGGATAAAAGCGTCTGCTAAATGCATAAATGTAAATGTAAATGTAAAATTTCATACACAGTGGTAATTCAAAGTGCTTTACATAAAAGGAACTGAAATAGTCATTAAAAAAAGAATCACAACAATAAAAAATAGTGAAGACAAGGAAATGACATAAAAATGGATTTAAAATACATTTAAAACAGTTAAGAATAGAAAATGATTACATAAAATACAGTGCAATCTGTTCGGACGTAGCACAGTGCTCATTCAACAAATGCAACAGATGAGTTTTGAGTCTGGATTTAAAAGTGGCTAATGTTTTAGCACATCTGATCTCTTCTGGAAGCTGGTTCCAGCTGCGGGCGGCATAATAGCTAAAAGCAGACTCCCTTTGTTTTGTATGAACCCTTGGTATTTCTAACTGGCTCGATCCTAATGATCTGAGTAGTACTTTAAAGTACTTTAAAATCAATCCTAAATGTAACTGGAAGCCAGTGTAAGAACCTGAGGACTGGTGTGATATTGTAACGGGGCTGACGAGACGTGAGACGTGAGACGTGAGACGTATGCAAGCTTTTATTAAACAGAGAAATGATCAAAACACAGACAGGGTCAAACAAATGGCAAACAGGTATCTTGAGGGAAAGACAGATGAGTAATCAAATAAACAGGTGTGGTCTTCGATCGGCGAACAATATCCAGAGGGCTTGACAATAGGGGTAATCCATAAACATAAGCAATAGTCCAGGCGAGGCATAAACAGAGTCCGAACGGTGAGACAGGGGTAAATACAGGGGACACAGACTAGAAAACAAGAAACAGGTTCCGTATCGCAGCTAACACTAGGGGAGTGATAAACACAGGACAATACTGGAACTGAACAAGAAACACGGAATGACACGGTAAGGCAGCTAGTGCTTGAAGAGAGCTATACGCAGATCAATACTCGGCCATCTGTGAAAGGAAGTCCATGGCTTAAGTAAGCTGTGTGATCAGTGCAATTAGCTGTGTGTGTCCTCTGTGCAATGGATGATGGGAGTTGTAGTCTGAGGGTGACCTGCAACAGTAGTGTAGTGCAAGAGTCAATGTGGTGAGCGAGTGACCTCTGGTGGTGAGTGAACGGAAGTTCATAGGCCGGATTCATGATAGATATGCTCAGATGTTCTGGTTCTAGTCAGAATCCTGGCAGCAGCGTTCTGGATGAGCTGCAGCTGTCTAATGGTCTTCTTTGGAAGGAGACCATTACAATAATCCACCCTGCTGGTGATAAAGGCATGAACCAGTTTCTCCAAGTCTTGACTGGAAACAAAACATCTAATTCTTGCAATGTTTTTGAGATGATAGTATGCTGATTTAGTTACTGCTTTGACATGACTACTAAAGCTAAGGTCTGTCTCCAGAATCACCCCAAGATTTTTGACGTCAAGGTATGCATTCACCTTGAGAACTTCATCTTTGTTTCCAAATGCAATGATTTCAGTTTTCTCCTTGTTTAACTGAAGAAAGTTCTGGCACATCCAACTGTTTATTTCATCAATGCATTGGCAGAGGGAGTCAATGGGGCTGTAGTCATTTGGAGATAAGGCTGGGTAAATCTGGGTATCATTAGCATAGCTGTGATAGGCAATTTGGTTCTTTCTCATTATTTGACTTAGTGGGAGCATATACAGGCTAAACAAGAGCGGTGCAAGAATTGAGCCTTGTGGGACTCCGCATGTCATGGACGTCCACTTAGACTTATGCTCTCCTATACTCACATAATAACCTCTCCCTTCTAAGTGTGACCTGAACCATTTGAGTACCCTCCCAGAAAGCCCAGCCCAGTTTTCCAGTCTATCTAGAAGTATGTTATGATCAACAGTGTCAAACGCAGCACTAAGATCTAGTAGTACCAGAACTGATATTTTGCCTGAATCAGAATTGAAGCGAATATCATTTATTATCTTAATGAGTGCTGTCTCTGTGCTATGATGCGCTCGGAAACCAGATTGAAAATTGTCCAGGTATCCATTTGAGTTTAAGTAGTTGTTCAGCTGATTAAAAACTACCTTTTCAATAATCTTACCTATGAAAGGAAGATTTGATATTGGTCTATAGTTGCTCAACATTGTGTTATCAAGATTGCACTCTAGACACATAATTCACAACCAATGATCAAAATGCATTTAACACTTTTTCCAAATGCTTGGATACAATACACATGAGCCAAAGATCTTTTGTTCATTGAACTAAAATCACGGGTTTAAAATGACACGACTTAATATCAAAGTATCACTATTTCAAAATGCAGCTCACACATTACATCTGAATTGAGTGTTTATTCATTTCATTACAATGATCTAACTATCAACTGATACAACTGCTCTAAATGCTACATAACTGTTGCATAACTCTTGAAGCATAGTTTTATGGAAAATTATGAACAACATTATGAAAGTGAAGCAACTGAGGACTGAGTGTGTTCAGGTGTGATCAGTTTCAAGCTCATGACAAAATCAGTGCAATGGGCCCAGAATTCCTAGCAACGGCACCGAGTGCAATCATGGTTTCAGGCCCATCAGTTTATCAGCTTGTATTTACCCCCATACTACTGTATAGGGGTAAATACAATGTAACCCATTTTACTGTAGGCCTACTGTAGTTTTTTCTTATCTAATTTTTTCTTATTTAAAGTTTTTTGAAAAACCTGTTGTGAGTTGATTATTTCATAAACAATTTTCAAATTTTGTTTAATGATTCCAGTATCTGTACTTTTGTCTCTGGTCTATTACAGTGATGTATGAATGTGTAAAACCATAATGAAAGCTGCATCATGTGTTTTGAACAACTATATTTAATGATTGTACTAACAACTAAACGGTGAAACTATGGATATCTTGTGTGTGGGTGATCTAAAATAATGTTCCTATGATATTTCATAATAAATTAGTATTTTGAACCAATGCTCCTGCAAATGCAAGGCTTCTCTAAAGATATTAACGCAATATGCAAAGTTTTGAACATTGGACAGCCTGTGTTACAAACAATGACTGTTTTGAGTTTTGTGTCTAGAGTTTTGAAAAATGACTTGAAGGTTCTGTTACAGTTTTTTACAATTGCTATGACAATTTTTTCAATACTTCTAACAATTTTCCTAAACTCTTTATGCACCAACACACCTACAACACGCAATTGACAAAACAGTTCATTTCATGCTCAAAATCACACATTGCAAACTAAACTCTACTACACTAATTTTCAAATTACAATAATACACTAGCACAATACACAACATCTGCCAAAACACTGTAAACATGTCTCAAAATCAAATTATTATTCCAAAACATTAACACATGTTCTCTTTCAACAGGAACATTTAGTCAATCATAGCGCAACATCATAAAAACACTAACATCAAATGGAATTACAGAAACCGCGTTATTTTAGGTGTCAGGTCTGGGGGGGGGGTTGCAGAAACAGAATTGCTGCAGGACATTAGAAAAACAAGAAAGAAGGCAAGAAAACAACAACAACAACAAAATGCTAAATAGCTGTCATTTATTATGCGAAAATACAAAATATACGAACAGAAAAAGCCACAGAAGAATTTTAAAAAATAAATAAATTTAAAAAAATTTCCCAATCTTCTGTGTTTGGCCACATGTTCTCATCCACATCACACCTGATATCTTCTCTGGCAAGGCATCTTGGGAAGAATCTTTTGGTATGCCTTATCCTTCCTGGTATTGTTCAGCTGTGATGTCTTGACATGCTGCATCCAGGAGTGAGGGACTAGCCTGTGGATGATGGTCAAAAACCTTCCATCTTCAGGCTAAGAAAAACTCCTCAATGGGGTTGAGAAACTGGAGTAAAGGGCAAGGAATATATATGGAGTATATTGGCAAGTGGTTTCCCACCTGTCCCTTTTCTACCTCAGGCACCAGTCTTTCATGCAGGTCATCTAAAACAGGAGAAGGCAGTCGGTGTTGTTGGGGCCAATCTCACATTTAAGCAGGAGTGCACTTTTCCTGAAAATCAGCCCAAAGAGGTCCTCTTTTACTGTATATATAGAATAAAATCCAGAGGACATATTTGTGTTTCAATTCACAATATGAACAGCTGCTCACTTTGACTTTAGTCTATAAGTTAGTTTTAGAACATGAATAATCTGTTCTGGTATACAGTGTGAAAGCATTTGAAAATTTGGGAGTAAAATTACATTGTTTTGGTCTTGGTTGAGCTTGTGTGTAAAAGAAGTTCAAGCATGCATTTTGTGACAAAGCAACAAGAAATGTGTTAATTGTATAGCCTGCACAGACAGATGTTGTGCTAACTGTGTTAAGAGTTTCGGAAAATTGTTAAAATTATTGAAAAAATTGTCATAGCGATTGTAAAAAAACTGTATTAGTGCAAAAATGATTGTAAAAAACTGTAAAACACTGAGCAGATCCATTAGAAGTTCAGTCCAGTCTCTTCTGTCCTGGGAAAGTTCAAAGCCTTGTACTGAACAGACATACAGATCAGCTCAGGGTTCCCATGAGCCTCTGCTGCAAACGTGAGGTCAACGCCCGCCGAGTTTATCTGATCTGCAGCCAGAGTGTGTGTGTGTGTGTGTGTGTGTGTGTGTGTTTGAGCGTTTGTGTGTGTGTGTGTGTGTGTGTGTGTGTGAGTGTGTTTGTGCGTGTGTGTGTGTGTGTGTGTGTGTGTGTGTGAGAGAGAGAGAGAGCATGTGTGAGCATGTGTGTGTGTGTGTGTGTGAGCGTTTGTCTGTGTGTGAGTGTTTGCGTGTGTGTGTGTGTGTGTGTGTGTGTGTGTGTGTGTGTGTGAGCGTTTGTGTGTGTCTAATGTCAGCACCACATTCAGCCTCAGGATGTTTCTTCTGATCTGATGAATGTTTCCTCAATAATATTTTTCATTTGGTTGGTGGCAATATGAGAGAATGCATTAATATTGTAAGCTCCAACATTTAATTTATTCTCTTTTCTGACATGCATATATATACGCGGTATATATACTGTACAGTATACATACATATATGTGTGTGTGTGTGTGACCCTGCAGCACAAAAGCAGTCATAAGCAGCACAGCTATATTTGTAGCAATAGCCAACAATATATTGTATGGGTCAAAATTATACATTTTTCTTTTATGCCAAAAATCATTAGGATATTAAGTAAAGATCATGTTCCATGAAGATATTTTGTGAATTTCCTACCGTAAATATATCAAAACTTCATTTTTGATTAGTAATATGCATTGCTAAGAACTTCATTTGAACAACTTTAAAGATGATTTTCTCAATATTTAGATTTTTTTGCTCCCTCAGATTCCAGATTTTCAAATAGTTGTATCTCAGACAAATATTGTCCGATCCTAACAAACCATGCATCAATGGAAAGATTATTTATTTAGATTATGTATAAATTTCAATTTCTAAAAATTGACCCTTATGACTGGTTTTGTGCTCCAGGGTCACATATACTGTATATGTGTGTATGTATGAAATGATGAGTTAATTAATACAAATCAAGCATTCAGTAAAAGTGTTTAGACACTAAATATAGTCTGAATGTCATTAAATCAGATACAAAATATCAATTTGTAAATTTATATCAATCAGAGCATCTGACAGACAAAGGTTTATTGTGTTTGAATCAGTAGATGAGATGATGGCAGTCAGTACTGTGTTTGTTTGTGGTTATTTAATACATTACATTGATAATCTCAACATCTGTGTGAAAATCACCAAACCAACAGCTGATTCACACACGTGAAGAAGATCAAGTGAAGAAATGTTTTCTGCTGCTGCTGTATGTGATGTTTGCTGTAATGACAATCACAGGATCGAGTTCTCATTGTTCTCAAGTGTTGGGCTCTTTACTGTGACCTTTGACCCCGAGCACAGGCTTGCAGCTCTGTGTGGGTGAAGAGACACGGCTCTCTCTCGGGAAACAGGAAGTCATCTGGACATTAGCAGCTGGAGTTCCCATGGAGAAACGGTCCAGCTGCATCTGTGGGGCCTGAGGGGTCCGGCGGGGCCGAGCCTCAGTCTGAAAACAGGCAAACAGAGACCCTCAGCTTCCTCTAACAAATGAAGTCTGAGACACGCGAGGCATGAGGAGCGAATGACCCCCTGCAGACGCGAACGTGACGCGCCGCTCAATGAGCTGAGCTGAGAGAGCAAACGCCCGCAGAAACACACGCCTGAGATCCGGTCAGCTGCTGGTCAACAATCACAGTAATCTGCAGAGCTGGGGAAATAAAATCACATCATGATTTTAAATCATCACCATGAATGCCGTCTTTCTGCAGCAGTTCCATTCTGCAGCTAAATTGAGTTTAACCCTCTTGTTTATTTGGGAGTCACACTTTTATTGTTCACAATCAAAACTGACCGGGGGCATAATCGTGTAATAATTGTATTTTTTGTGAAATGAATATACTATATTTCAGTAATGTTTTTCTTTAATACTTTGTATTTTGAGTGTATTTCATGTTACTAATTCATTTTCACATCTAAATAATCGACTATTTTCTGTATTTAAAAAATTATTTTAAAAAAATGTATAGAATTTTTCAATTAATGCAGTTTTTAAGTAAAAAATAGAGCAAAAGTATTTAAAATCAACTGAACTGAGGAAGATTTGTAATATCATGGTGTAGCCATTAGATGCCTGTATAGCCATATATATTCAGTGCTGTGCATTCCTTAGTTACTGAGCAGTTTTTTCAGGTGTAATTGCTTAAGTTTTGTCCAAAACATCTCTGTATTTTTGTATTTCCCATTCATTTCCTATAGTGGTCCTTTTTGACTGGGAACAACACAAGTATAACTATTTGTTTAACAACCATTTACCTTTTTCGAATCAAGTCCACATTTTTTTGAGGGATCCAATGAAGTAGCGTTTTTTAAATTTCAAATATTTTTTCAGTCTAAAATGACCGAACAACACCAGAGGGTTAAATAATTGAACTTAAAAGTAGTCAAACGTGCTGTCTGTGTCATTTCACTCAGGTCACAGATAAATGTGTGTAACAGCACTGACTCCAGCGGCGTTACGCTGATGCTAATTTATCACTGACAGACACAAACAGCGCAGAGAGACTGAGATCAGCTGTTTAACATGCGGTCATGGCCTCAGATATGATGGAGGCCTCGTATCTGCTCACCAGGGAACAAACAAACACGATGTCCCTGCATCTGAGCGCCGGATCCTGCTGCGCCTCTCGTCCTGCGGCTCTCGCTCTCATCTCTCCTCTCTCTGTTTGTGAGCCACTGCTCTCACACAAAAGGAAAATCCGTTTTGTGATCGGCACATGAGAGACGTTATGCAGCGGTTCGTTCCAGTGCTGCTTTACTCTGCTGATTGAGAATGAAAAGAGACTTCCGGGAAAGAAGAGATTTAGCTAAAATGCATATTGAATGTTGTGATGTGAGAGATTAATAACATGAGGAAACAGGCTGGGACTGATGAGGCAATCAGACACATGTTCTAAATAACACTCTTAAAATAAAGCTTCTTTATTGGGATAGATGCTTAATGAAGAACCTTTAATATCCATTGTCCTTTATAGGGAAAAGATTGGTAACACTTTACTTAAAGCCTTTATGTATAATGCATTATAAAAGGTTCAAATGCATACTGTAACAATGAATTGAGAAGTGTTGTAATGTATTAACTGTTGTTACAATTATTCATGAGACATTACAATGCATTATAAGATGCATTAAAACTACTTTTATAATGCATTATGCATAAAGGCTTTAAGTAAAGTGTTACCAAAAGATTCAGTAAGAAATAAATGGATCTTTTAAGAACTGTTCACTGAAAGGTTCTTTGAGGCACCAAAAATGGTTCTTCTGTTGCAAAACCCTCTTCAGGAATCTTTATTTGTAAGGCGAGAAGTTTGATTTGTGCAGATGCTCCAGTGATGAGCTGCTAATAGATTCATCTACAGAGCTTCAGGCAGATTCACTGAGATATTACTGTCTGTTTGTGGATGATATGGTTCTGTTATGAGTTTAAGCTCTAGATGAAATGACAGACATTGAGTGATGCCACTTTTTTTGGTAACCTATATTTAAATTTTAATCTTTTTTTTTTTTTATAACTGCAGGAGGGATGTAGAAATTTAAAAAACTCAGAAATGTTAATAAAAAGCTAAAAGAGGTATAATCCACGTTCTGTAGACTGATTCTGTTAAATGAACTCGGTCTGGTGTGTTTACTCGGATGATGGCCGTTGTGTTCATCAGGTTAAACCTGCAGCGTATGGAAGTGCATTAAATAAAGTGATGGAGTCAGAAATATTTTGATTCGTCAGCACTGTGAGGATTTATGAACGTTCAGACGCCTGCAGTGAATGGAGGATGATTTTCATAATGCAGGTGTGTGTGTGTGTGTGTGTGTGTGTGTGTGTGTTTGATGATCGATGACCCACTTACATCTGTGCTGACACACACTAGTGAACTCATTTACAGTGAACGTGAACACAGCAGGATCACAGCACTATTATTCTTCATTCAATGCATTTAAATCAAGAACACACAATGCCAGTGAGGCAAAAACACACTTCATTCTAAAATATTCTGTAAAAGAGGCCTTATATTATGTGCTTCTGCTTGATGTAAATGCATCTTGTTTTGAGGATGTTTATATATTTTTGCAGGACAACAAGACAAAAATCTTGATTGAAGAAGAGGATGTTTGTGCAGTCGAAGACGTCCATTAGATCAGGGAGAGATGGACCAGACTCGGGCGTTTGTGTTTTATTAGCTCTTACAGACTGCCGTCAGGAGTCACAAACAGCCACAAAGACATTTTCCTCCATGAAATATCTTCATGAATAGATTTCTCTGGATTTGTTTTCTTATGCAGATCATGCGGTGAATGACAGACTCTGGTGAGATCTGCTGCGTTTGGCATTCATGCTAATTGACTGTCAGCCTGCAGATTTGATTTGCATGTCTGTAAAGATATATAAAACTAATTCGGTGATCTGGTTTGGAGATAACACATGACCATCTCATTTCTGAACGCACATCTTGATCTCAGCTGTCCAAAATGCAGAATCAAACAACAGCAAGGAGTTCTTATAGTTTTGCTTTCAGCTATTATAGGATGAAAAAAAATTATATCTTTTTGTTGTAGTGTTCTCAGTTAAAGTTCTTAAAATCCTCCCAGTTCCATTTAAATAGTAAATTGGAAGCGTGGCGTGAAAGATATTCTGGAGGAGTGTTGATGTGAGTCTGTGAGCAGTAACGCTTCATTCTCTACTGCTTTCAGATAATCAAGACGGATGATGTTCCACTCACAGACGCTCTAATTCACTTATATCTCAGCATTATGAGCTTTCAGCCCACATACTAATGATTAGTGCAGTGTGAGATCAGGATGAATGTGTTTCTCAGAGCAGATTTAAAAAGCCTCTTGATTTTCGATCAGCTTCACGTTCATCAGTTTCTCCTGCTGCTCGTCCACAGTTATAACATGATAAAGTCTTTTGTTCTCGTATTGGTGGAGACCTCAGATTCATTTAAAGTCTGTCTGTGTTTGAACGAAAGCGTCTCGATCTCTTTACTGCCGATATTTAATCCTTCATTTGTGTGAAGCAATAAAGTCACATCAGGTTAAATTCAGTGTCATTTGAAATAAGATTAAAGTGAATCCCTTGGCAGATCAACTTTATAAAAAAACTCAGTGTTCATATGGTTCTGCTCTGAGATGTAAATGAAGAGCTGAGGTTTAGGTGTTTGTTCTGTAATATTATCTGCCTTCAAACTCCTTTTAGTTTTTTAATTAACGCTCCAGCTTTCTTATTTTAGATGTTGGTTGGTGTTGTTTCGCAGTGGGAACAACACACACACACACACTTACACATGCAAATGCACACTTGCTCGCACACACACTTGCTCACACACGCTCACTTAAGAGGTCAAACTCAACATAAACCCTCTGATTATGATTCCCAGAAAAGAAAATCACTGCCTCCCCTCTCAGCTCAGCTCCTCCTCTCCTCTCCTCTCCTCTCCTCCGCTCCGCTCCGCTCCGCTCCGCTCCTCCTCCTCTCTCCTCCTCTCCTCTCCTCTCCTCCTCCTCCTCTCCGCTCCTCTCCGCTCCTCCTCTCCGCTCTCCTCTCCTCTCAGCTCAGCTCAGCTCAGCTCAGCTCCTCTCCTCCTCCTCTCCTCTCTCTCCTCTCCTCTCCTCTCCGCTCCGCTCCTCTCCTCCTCCTCCGCTCCGCTCCTCTCCTCTCTCCTCTCCTCCTCCTCTCCTCTCCTCTCCGCTCCGCTCCTTTCCTCTCCTCTCCGCTCCGCTCAGCTCAGCTCAGCTCAGCTCAGCTCCTCTCCTCTCCGCTCCTCTCCTCTCTCCTCTCCTCTCCTCCTCTCTCTCCTCTCCTCTCCTCTCCTCTCCGCTCCTCTCCGCTCCTCTCCTCTCCTCTCCTCTCCTCTCCTCTCCTCTCCTCTCCTCCTCTCCTCTCCTCTCCTCTCCGCTCCTCTCCTCTCCTCTCCTCTCCGCTCAGCTCAGCTCCTCTCAGCTCAGCTCTCCTCTCCTCTCAGCTCCTCTCTCTCCTCTCCTCCTCTCCGCTCCTCTCCTCTCTCCTCTCCTCTCCTCTCCGCTCCTCCTCTCCTCTCCTCTCCTCTCCTCTCCTCTCCTCTCCTCCTCCGCTCCTCCTCCTCTCCTCTCCGCTCAGCTCCGCTCCGCTCCTTTCCTCTCCTCTCTCTCCTCTCCTCTCCTCAGCTCAGCTCAGCTCAGCTCAGCTCCTCTCCTCTCCTCTCCTCTCCGCTCCGCTCCGCTCCTCTCCTCCTCCTCCTCTCCTCTCCTCTCCTCTCCTCTCCTCTCAGCTCAGCTCAGCTCAGCTCAGCTCTCCTCTCCTCCTCTCCTCTCCTCTCCTCTCCTCTCGCTCCGCTCCTCTCCTCCTCTCCTCTCCTCTCCTCTCCTCTCCTCTCCTCTCCGCTCAGCTCAGCTCAGCTCAGCTCAGCTCCTCTCCTCTCCTCTCCTCTCCTCTCCGCTCCGCTCCGCTCCTCTCCTCTCCTCTCCTCTCCGCTCCGCTCCGCTCCGCTCAGCTCAGCTCAGCTCAGCTCAGCTCAGCTCCTCTCCTCTCCGCTCCTCTCCTCTCCTCTCCTCTCCTCTCCTCTCTCCTCTCCTCTCCTCTCCTCTCCTCTCCGCTCCGCTCCTTTCCTCTCCTCTCAGCTCCTCTCTTCTCAGCTCAGCTCCTCTCCTCTCCTCTCAGCTCCTCTCCTCTCAGCTCCTCTCCTCCTCCTCCTCTCCTCTCCTCTCCTCTCCTCTCCTCTCAGCTCAGCTCAGCTCAGCTCAGCTCTCCTCTCCTCCTCTCCTCTCCTCTCCTCTCCTCTCGCTCCGCTCCTCTCCTCCTCTCCTCTCCTCTCCTCTCCTCTCCTCTCCTCTCCGCTCAGCTCAGCTCAGCTCAGCTCAGCTCCTCTCCTCTCCTCTCCTCTCCTCTCCGCTCCGCTCCGCTCCTTTCCTCTCCTCTCCTCTCCGCTCCGCTCCGCTCCGCTCAGCTCAGCTCAGCTCAGCTCAGCTCAGCTCCTCTCCTCTCCGCTCCTCTCCTCTCCTCTCCTCTCCTCTCCTCTCTCCTCTCCTCTCCTCTCCTCTCCTCTCCGCTCCGCTCCTTTCCTCTCCTCTCAGCTCCTCTCTTCTCAGCTCAGCTCCTCTCCTCTCCTCTCAGCTCCTCTCCTCTCAGCTCCTCTCCTCTCCTCTCAGCTCCTCTCCTCTCCTCTCTCCTCTCAGCTCCTCTCAGCTCCTCTCCTCTCCTCTCAGCTCCTCTCCTCTCCTCTCAGCTCCTCTCCTCTCCTCTCTTCTCCTCTCAGCTCCTCTCCTCTCCTCTCAGCTCCTCTCCTCTCCTCTCCTCTCCTCTCAGCTCCTCTCTTCTCCTCTCAGCTCCTCTCCTCTCCTCTCAGCTCCTCTCCTCTCCTCTCCTCTCAGCTCCTCTCCTCTCAGCTCCTCTCCTCTCCTCTCTTCTCCTCTCAGCTCCTCTCCTCTCCAATTCAATTAAATTAAATTCAATTCAAATTAGCTTTATTGGCATGACTGTGTAACATCACATTGTTGCCAAAGCAATACATATATTATACAGATAAATAAAATCATGGGGAAACACATATACATGTCCATATTGTACATGTAGGTAAAAAAATAAAAATAATAAAAATAATAATAATAAATAAATAAATAAAAATAATAATAAAATAAATAAATGATTAAATGAATACAGAGAGCAGTTATAAATAGAAAGGAGGGATCAGCCTTTGTCTCTCATTTGATGGCAGGAGGACACATACTGCGCTGCCAGGTGGATACACTTTTCCTTTTCTCCCAGAATATAACAGAGTTTGTCTAAGTTACTTTTATGGTTAAATTCAAGTGAAACTAGAGCTATTTGTTTGAAATAGGCATCTCTGATGTGTTTATATTTGCTGCACTCCGTGAGGAAGTGCAGCTCGTCCTCTACGAGTCCCTCAGTGCAGTGAGAACACAGTCGCAGCTCTCTGGCTCTCCAGCTCTGCTTGTGTCGGCCCGTCTCCACACACAGACTGTGGTCACTCAGACGATACTTCGTCAGCAGCTTTCTCTGACCATACTCTTTAATACTGCTCAGGTATGGCGCTAATTTATAATCAGATTTTATTCTGTGGAAGTAAGTTAATTTCTTTACTTGAGTTACTTTTTGCTGCCAATCATGAATGTATTGTTCCTGGGTTATTTTTCTGTTTCTTTAATTTTGAATTCTTTAACTGAATTGTGGAATTGAGTTGATGTTTTTCCACTAAATAGTGAAAGGGTCAGTCTCTGGGTGTTTCTGCCGATAAGTGAAAGCACTGTGGTGGCAGCTATCTGTCGGCGTCTGAAAGATGGATCCAGAACTTCGCTGCTCTCTTCTGGATCTCAGAGAGCAGAGGAATCTGCCCAGTTCTGCCCTGCAGCCGAGATTCGGGGCGTTTCTGTGAATTCCCAGGATGTTTTTGCAGAATTCAAGGTGGAAAATTTCAACAGGGTTTTTGTCCCATGATTCATAGTTTAATTTAAATTTGGGGCCCCAGATTTCACATCCATAGAGGAGAATGGGTTTGATGATGCTATCGAAGATTTTCAGCCACAGTTTAATGGGTGGGTTGAATCTGAACAGGGGTCGTCTTATACTGTAAAAAGCCCTGCGTGCCACCTCCGTGAAGTTGGCCCCCCACCCATCGCAAAACGTCGCAAAAATAGTCTCAATCGTTTGTGCTGGTTTGTGCTGTAAAAATTTGTTTGTGCTACTTTGGTTTGTTAAATATAAAATATTTATTTAAAGGTCATTCTCAGGTCACTCAGCCCCCCGCATGCTCCAAATTCACCCCGAATAGTCTCGTTTATTAGTGCTTTGTTTGTGCTGGTTTGTGCCGGTAAAAGTTTCGTTAGTGCAGCTTTGGTTTTTAAATTATTAGACATTGAATTATAGGCGATGACGTCACCAGCCCCCCACATGCTCCAAATTCACCCAAAATAGTCTCAATCGTTAGTGCTTCGTTAGTGCTGGTTTGTGCCGTAACAATTTTCGTTTGTGTTGCTTCAGTTTTTAAAATATTAGACATTGAATTTTACGGTCGATGACGTCACCAGCCCCCCACACGCTCTAAATTCACCCAAAATACTCCTGTTTGTTTGTGCTCCGTTTGTGCTGGTTTGTGCCATAAAAAAAATTGTTTGTGCTGCTTTGGTTTTTTAGATATTAAAATAATATTTAATGGTCATTCTCAGGTCACTCAGCCCCCCACATGCAAGGTCTGCGACCTTATCCGTCAGATCTTTGATTGCAGTATTGAGCTGTCCAGAGGCTGAGATCGTCAGACCCAAATAATTATAACAGGTGACGTGATTAAGAATTGTTCCACCGATTGTGAACTCATATTTTTGTCAGCAAGGCAGGCTTTTCTGAAAGATCATGATTTTTGACTTCTCCATGTTTATCGGTAAGGCCCAATCGTTACTGTACTTTTCCAGAATGGAGAGGCTTTGGTGCAGCCCCTCTTCATGAGGAGACAAGAGCAGAAGATCGTCTGCATACAGGAGGCATTTGATTTCTCTGCCCTCGAGGGTCAGACCAGGACCAGAGGACTTATCAAGTGCTGATGCCAGTTCATTAATATAGATATTAAATAGAGTCGGGCTGAGGCTGCAGCCTTGACGGACTCCTTTCGTCTGACTGAAGTAATCCATTCGTTTCTCATTGATTTTGACACAGCATTTGTTCCCGTTGTATATGTCCTTTATGATGTCATATGTCCTTCCTCCTATTCCACTCTGGATAAGTTTTAGGAAAAGTCCATCGTGCCACACCGAATCGAAGGCTTTTTGGAAATCAATGATGCAACCAAATATTTTTCCTTGTTTTGTCTGCTGAACGTATTTTTGTATGAGTGTGTGGAGTGTGTAAATGTGATCTGATGTTCTTTGTTTAGGCATAAATCCAATTTGACAGTTGTTTATAATTTTGTGTTCTTGAATGAACGGAACTAATCTGTCATTAATAATCGAGCAGAATAGTTTTCCGAGGTTACTGCTGACTGTGATGCCTCTATAGTTATTTGGGTCGTACTTCTCACCTTGTTTAAAAATTGGAGTTATTAGATTTTCTTTCCAGATTTCAGGAAAGTGTCCTGATTTTAGTGCGAGATTGAATAATTTCAGAATAGCATCTTTCAATTTGGAGCTGCTGTGTTTCAGCATCTCGTTAGATATTCCATCCAAGCCACAGGATTTTTTTATTTTTTAGGGATTTCATTTTGTCTGTTAGTTAATTTAATGATATGGGTTTGTCTAAATGGTTTAGCTGCTCTTTAATAGTGAAGTCTAGGTCATGTAATTTGGAGGTCAGATGTTTTTGGGTAAGGGTTGGTTCATTTTGTGAATAGAGTTTTCCGAAATGTTCAGTCCAGATGTTTGGGTCGTGGATGGGAATGTGTTTAGCTTCTTTGCATTTATCTAAATTATTCCATAATTCCCAAAAGAATTTTGATCGACTGCCTCCTCGATCTTGTTGAGCTTTATTTTCATGTGATCAGCTTTTTTCTGTATTAGCAGTGACTTGTATATCTTAAGGGTTTGTTGATATGTGGCTCGTGTTTGTTGATTTGCAGGGTCTCTGTGTTTTTTATTTGATAATGATCGTAATTCTTTTCTTAGTTTTTGGCATTCTTTATCAAACCAACCAGCTTTAGCAATTTCTTTTTTACATCTGTAATGTTTTCTTTTTCTCAGGGCTTTTCTGACTACGGTAGAGAAAATTGTAGTTAATTGTTCTGTTGCTAAATTGATCATTTTCTTCTCTTCACCAAATGAAGTCAGTAGAAATGAGTCTATCATGTTCTCCACGTGAGTGCTGTGGAGCTCGGCTTCGTACTGGGCAGGACTGTCTTTACTCCATATAAATTTGGAGAGGAGGGGGTACAGTTTAACCTTCTGCTCTGAAGATGGCATAAGATTCACTGATGTGTTCAGAATGAGGACTATTTGGCTGTGGTCTGATAATGGTAGCTGTGGCATCACTGTGAAATAGTTGATTTTACTTTGGTCTTGATCCGTAATGGCGTAATCTACTGTGCTGCTGCCCAGACAGGAGCAGTAGGTGAGTCGACCCAGAGAATCACCCTTTGTTGTGCCGTTAACTATGTATAGACTCAGGCTTTTGCAGAGCTGCAGGAGCTGTTTTCCATGTCTGTTTACTGTGTTGTCATAATTCTGTCGTGCTTTAGTAAAACGTTTTTGTTGGTACGTATGTCAAGTCAAGTCACCTTTATTTATATAGCGCTTTTACAATACAGATTGTGTCAAAGCACTTAACAGTATCAAATTGGAGGATAGAGTGTCAGTAATGTATAATGATAAGATTAAACACTCAATTTTCAGTTAAAGGCATTTCATTATTGAATTCAGAGATGTCATTGT
>NC_081178.1:207216-254716 GCF_012432095.1 Onychostoma macrolepis | reverse complement strand
TTTAATTTCCCAGCAGCAGCAGCTGAAGTAGAGATGAAGCGTTGTAAAACAATGAAAAATGCCTCGTGAAACTAAACACAAATTCAGATTAATGTTTCTAGACACACGACACAAAACCACCTATAAATTGTTTACCTCTCGCTGTTCATTAACATTCGAAAGTCATTGACTGACTGAATGCTCAGTGGTTCATTACCATAGCTTTATTTGTGTAAAATCATACACACGTATATGTTCTACATTGCCTGTAGTTCTGCTGCTCAAATCTCACTTTAATATTTCAGTTGTTTCTCTCAGATGAAATGGAGAGGATGTTTGCTGAAAACTGCAGTACTGTGAAGCTGCATTAATTAATGATGATATATTGCTAACCATGATTAGTATTACAGTTTTCTTCAGCTGCTTACACACAAAATCTTTCCTTGTCACTCAGTTTCTGAAAGCTGTCACTCAAACAGCAGAAACACACACCAAATCTGCAAACCATACACTAATAATCAGCCTTTGACTCAGTTTTCAATTCCATAAAACACTTTTTGCAAAACACAACACACAATTTTCTGTGTAACACACACAAATCTAACAGTAATTGATATTATGGAAAAGGTGTTTGCAAATGTTTGCTTTTGAGACGTGTTTGTGATATTTTGAATACAGTGCTTCATTTTTCAAGAGATGTGAGGCATTTTGTGCATTTTGTGTGCAATTCTTGGATTTGTGTTTAAAGGTAAAAAATTGCAAGTTTTGAAAATGTGTGTAAGCAGTTGAAAAAAACTGTAATAAAATGAGTAGTGAGTGAAGAGAAGTCTGGGTTGTTAGAAATGTAGTAGTATTTTCAGATGTTCACGTGATTCAGACTTTCTTTAGAGGATCAGAGCCGGTCTGCTGAGCGTTTGTGGATGAGAACACCAGATCTAGATATTATCGACACTCTCGCTGAACACAAGCCGTTCTGCCTGAATTCATCATACACTAGCTGCACAAACTCTTCACAGCTGAAGAAACATTTCAGTGTGCATGTGTCATATGAACATATGATAAGAGTCCGTGTTTGTGTCCATATTGATGTCTTTCTTTGTCTTTGTCCATGTTTGTGTCCGTGCTGGTGTCTGTGTTGGACTCCATGTCCATGTAAGTGTTTGTGTTTGTTTCCGCACACCGCACACATTCTCATGAGGTTCTTGAGGGATCGAGACACATTCATTTTTCATCACAGATCTGGTTTACATGAGAAATGCTGAGAGAATTTGTTGTAAATCACCTGATGATGCTCATCATCTGTTTGCATCTCAGATCAATGTCAGTAAACACAAGCAGCCGGGTAAACAAACGTAAGAACTCGAGGCCAGAAAATATGCATTTCTATTTATAGTCGACGGCTCTATGAAAGTGCAGGAATGCTGTTCAGCGGTTTGGTTTGTGCTGAGGTTATGATTCATATTTGACATGTTTACAGAGGTAAGAGCCTCGAGGAAACATGATCAAACCCTTACGAAACAAAAATATATGTGAATATATTGGAAGATATAATGTGATATATGAAATAATATATTTTGATATATGGGACTCTAGTCCTTATATTTTTCAATATTCTGCAATATATGCATGAACCATGTATAGCCATATATTGATACATATAAAATATATATTTAGAAATAAGACAGAAATAATACAGTACTACATAGCTTTATTGAATCACTCATTCCTTTTTATTAACATATGGGTATACATACAAAATTAAATGTCTCAAAAATACATTCCCAATATGCCTACAAAGGTCCCCAATTCTATACAGATTCAGGCAAATTAACGTCCACATTTAATCATTCAGCAGACACTTTTATCCAAAGCGACTTAAATGAGGACAACAGCAATCAAACCAACAGAAGAGCAATAATATGTAAGTTACCAAAAAGGCGATTAAAGCTGCCTTAAAACTGTGCATGCATGTAATATGATGACTTAATGTATGATGACAGTAGCAGAATGAATTTGGAAGGGTAAAAAACCATCTTGTCTACCAATATTCAAGAAAACGCCACCAGATTCATTGGGAAGTGCTTTATATTGCATCAGGACAATGACCCAAAACACCCTGCCAGTTCAGTCAAGGAGTTTATAAGAGCAGAGAAATGGAAAGTCTTAGATTGCCCGAGTCAATCTCCAGATTTAAATCCGATTGAACATGAATTTCAGCGGCTGAAGAGGAGAGCAAAGGCAGAAACTCCCCAAAACAAGCAACAGTTGGAACTGGCTGCATTAAAGGCTGGGAAAGTATCTAAAAGCATGAGAGCAAGAGTCTGGTGATGTCTATGGGTCACAGACTCACTGCTGTGATTGTGCGCAAAGGATCTCCAACTAAATAACAGCTTTTAATCTTTTATATCTGCCTTATGTTCAACTGTCCCAATACTTATGCTCACATCAATGAGTGGGATGAACTCTAAAAGTGCTGTTCTTTTTATTTGGTAAAACATGCGTGTGTTGAAATGGCTAATAATAAAATGTGACATTCTGTAGTTTTGTCTCATATTCATCTTTTCATCATATTTGCAAATGTCTTGACTCCACAGCCAACAGAACAATTTTGTCTTCACTGTTCCAATACTTTTGGAGGGCACTGTATTTTGCATACATGTTCACATATGTGACATTATACTGCATATATGTTAAATTATAAGTGTAGCCAATATTGATATATTTACAAATATATAATTCCATATGAAAATATATTAAAATAAGTATTTACCTTGAATTGTGTCATATATTGCTAATACATATTCCCATATAATTGTGACCATATGAGCACCATATATGTTAACATATATTCCCCATATATGGAAAGCGGCAATTCCTTATGTATTATTCAGTATATTGTAATATCAGAGGTGGAAAGTGTATGAAAATATTCTACTCAAGTAAAAGTACCATTACATTAATGACATTTTACTTAAGTACAAGTAAAAGTACCAGATTAAAAATCTACTCAAGTAAAAGTAAAAAGTAGTTCTTTTAAGTAAAAATTACTTAGTTACATTTTAACATTAGGAGGGACGCAAAACTGGGATCGGCCAAGGGTGTCAAACTCAGTTCCTGGACCCTAACCCTAACCCTAACAGCCCTGCACTGTTTAGATATAACCCTAATTAAACACATCTGATCCAGCTAATATAATCATTTAGGCTTATTTGAAAACTACATGGTATGTGTAACGGAGCCAACAAGACGTGAGATGTGCGTATCCATTTGCAGGCTTTTACAGAGATGTGGTCATGATACAGGCAGGGTCAAACAACGGCAAACAGATATGGCATGGGCAAGACACAGAGTAGTCCTAGGACAAGCGTGGGTCGATGATCAGCGAACAATATCCAACAGGGTAAGGCAGAGAGATAATCCAGGTACAAGAGCAATAGTCCAGGCGAGGCATAAACAGAGTCCGAACGGTGAGACAGGGGTAAATACAGGGGACACAGACTAGAAAACAAGAAACAGGTTCCGTATCGCAGCTAACACTAGGGGAGTGATAAACACAGGACAATACTGGAACTGAACAAGAAACACGGAATGACACGGTAAGGCAGCTAGTGCTAGAAGAGAGTCCATGATTTATGTAGGGTGTGTGATTGTGTGATTGTGTGATAGTTCTCAGGTGTGAGCGTGTGATAAGTGCAGTCAGCTGTGTGTGTCGTCAGTGCAATGGATGATGGGAATTGTATACTGGTGAAGTGCAACAGTAGTGTAGTGCAAGAGTCCATGTGGTGAGCGAGTGACCTCTGGTGGTGAGTGAGCGGAAGTTCATAGACCGGATTCGTGACAGTATGTGTGTTGGAGCAGGGTTGGAACTAAACTCGGCAGGGATCCGGCTCTTCAGGAACTGAGTTTGACACCCCTGGGTCAGGCCTATAAATATCAAACTAGTTGTTTTTAATTAAAGGAATCAGACATTTAGAATAATAAGACATTTAGGCTGTTACCAGGCAAATTAAATCAGTATCAACAAAATTCATCTTTGCAATGCAGAGGAAACAGAAGCTACATCTGAAGTGGCATATATGTATTTACACACTGTTTAATGCAAAACATGAATGCATTTAGCCTGCAGTTACAAATGCAGAAATAATGTTTTGACAAATAAGACATAAAATGTTGAATACCCGTTTGAAATTTTATATATATATATATATATAGTGCTGTCAATCGATTAAAATTTTTTTATCGCGTTAATCACAGTCATGGACTGTGATTAATCATGATTAATCACAAATTTAAAATACTAGGATTTACCTGTAAATGTGTGAAACGCATGACAGAAATGCATGACAAACTAGTTTAAGGAAACAGAACCTTTCACACTTCAGCCAGGTATGAGACATAATCCTTATTATTCTTTTATCATTATTCTTTTGTTTTTATTCAGCCATTATCAGCCTTTATACTGGCAATAAAACGTTTACCAAGCCACATCGCTTCAATCCCAGTATACATTAACCCAACTATTATCAAAAGTATTTCTAAATTAATACAACAAAACATTTTCTTGCGACCTTACGTGAAGTATTATGACAAAATCCATTATGAAGAAGAATTGGACCTGTTCTGCAGGTGCATTAGAGCCTAACCCTCAAGAAAATCACATACAGACCATATCTATCATAATCGTGTGTTTATTATCTTATATAATCTATAGTGGCTGTTGTCATGTTTATTTCTGTAAGTTGCCAGGGATACATTTCAAGTATAATACACATTAGTAAAAGGATCTATTTTAATTTTTATTTGTCTATATACACTTTGGGCGGCCGTGGTACATTAAAAAAGTAGCCCAAAAAACAGCAACCCACGGGTCTGTAATTTTTCCCGCGACTGTGATTTTCAAAATAGCACTTGTGCCGTTACCCTGGCAACACTGGTTCGCTGTACCCTCATCACACAATGATAGAAGTTGGGGTCAAACCGTCTGAAACGATTAATTTGCGTTAAACAAATATTAACGTGTTAAAATTTTTAGATTAATCGCATGCGTTAATGCGTTAACTTTGACACCCCTAATATATATATATATATATATATATATATAAATAATCAAGAAACTTTAAATGTGAAATTAAAACCGGCAGTAGGTGTCACCAAGCCACTGTTAATTAGTGAGTCATTGGGATTGAACCGAATCATTTAAACAGTTGATTCATTCAGGAACGAAACACCGTTATTGCTCAGAGACGCAAAACTGTGCTATGGTGGCTCTGTTTGAAATTATTTTTGTTGTCGAAATAGAGCAAAAACAGGCAATATGTTGTCTAAAACGCAAGTCTCTTAATTAACTTCTTGTTTTTTGAACTGTTGTAAAAAATCTATATGTAATCATGCTGATTTTTTGGAGAAAAAATGGTACTGTTCGTATGGTATTGATTTACTATATGAAATGATATAAATATATACATTTTCTGCCCCTATATCTTCAATTTTGTGATCATTCTAAATGAATTTTAACAGACTGAATCACGCAGTGAAAGAACGCAGTCTAAATGCACGCGCACTGGTCTAATCTACTAGACTTCACGGCACTCTGTAGGAGAGTTTTGTTTGGTTTTTGGCAAAATACTGATAATGTCAAATCACCCATCATTAAAACAACAATTATGATATTATCGCAGACGATATCGCACACCCTGCACCACTGTCTTTTTGGCTAATTTGTGCAGAACCTTTTGCTAAACTGTCAAAGCTTCATTTCAACCACCAATGCAACGATGCAAGTATTTACTTTACCTCTACATGCTTGCGAAGGGTTGATGTCGAGATTTTATAAGCAGCTAGTTTGGTCTCCCTGAGCAAACACAGTTTACACTGCATAATAGAGCTTAAATATGGCCAGGGGTTCACTTCATTTCCTTCGAGTTCAACTTCAGCAGAATACGACGGGGTTTGGTTTTCAGCTGGGTCTGCACCATAACGCCTGTCTTGTCCGTCTCCATCTTTCTTGTGATTTTAGCGCCAATTTGTTCTCCTGCCCATTATTTAATGCAGTGGTTTCCAAGGAGCTATTTTGTTTTTGTTTTTTTACTCAGTAATTAATGTGGTTTGAGCGAAGTACAATAATTAAAACAAAATATGCTTAAGTAAAAGTAAAATTACAGATTAAAAAAAATTACTTTAAAAAGTAGAAGTACACAAAAAAGCTACTATATATATTATATTATAGTAACGTGAGTAAATGTAATTCGTTAGTTTCCACCTCTGTGTAATATATTACCACAATGTATTATTCTATATAATTACCAATATACTGAAAATTCTTTAATATATTGACCTTTCATATATAATAAAATGTATTTTCTTTCCGTAAGGGAAGCTGCACATCTGATGCCTGTATTCTGTGTTTGTCTCCATTCACACAGACGTCCAGCGCTGAACGAACCTCACCAAACCATCACATCATTATCACTCGCAGGCTTCGGCTGAGGTGAGCTGAGCATTAAAACGTGTGTAATTAGAGACTCCACGACACTCAGAAGAGCCACGCGGCCGGCGGGTCACTTATTACAGCCTCCATTAGTTCAGACGCCAGAGAATTCGTTAAGAAGATTAGAAGATTGCGGCTCTTTTTGCTCTTTGTGCCACATTGCTGTAAAGCTGCTGAGGATGAACAATGAAGCAAAGACACGAGCAGAAAGGCTTTCAGTGCGAATTCATTCACATCACAATACGACACAAATCCTCCTGAGAGTGAAGTTCTTCATCACAGACATTCATCAGCTCTGGACAAAGACTCGCTCACACAATACACTCCAATAATCCAGATACAGTCAGTACTATTACTCCAGGCGGTGTCTTCTGAAATATTAAACTTGTGCAAGTGTTGGAACCCAGATAACAAGGAATGTTCTCAGAACTTTGGTTGATGTTTTGCAAAGGTTCTCTCAGTGTTATATGAACAAACGTTCTTCTAGTGGCATTAATAGAATGTTCCTTCAACACTATCTGGTCTTTAATAATGTTCTCAAAACCTTAGCATAAACACATTATACATCGTTCATGTAGTGTTTAATTTCTGAAACATTTTAGTTGGATGGTCATTTAATGTTTTTTTAAATTGTACAACTATTAATTTCAGAACGTTTAGAGAACATTCAAAAGTAACGTTCCAATAATGTTTGAAAAATCATGAAGTGAATTCTCCTTTACAGTTTGCATAACAAAAAAACGGGCCAGATTTACTAAACAGGGCAACGCCAAATGAGGGTTTGCGCTGGTGCAAACTGATAGTAAATATGACCCTAAATGTTCTGAATGTTTACCTTAGAGAACATTCAGAAATATTGTTTTCAAAACTTAAAGACAACATTAGCAAAACATATTTTTGTTAGCCGAGAAAACACTTTAGCTGGCACAAACAGCAAATAACACTAATAATGATGATGATTCAAAAGTGCTGTGCTGAGTCTTCTGTAGGTGTGTCATGGGTTTCACACTCATGGGATCAATACACATTTTCTGAATTGTTTCGCATGTCACGGTGATGTATGTTCTGTTCTGAGGGCTAAAGTTGGAAATAGATTATAATATAATCAACGGTAAGTCCGTCCATTCATCAGCTCTTAGGGAAGATGGAAAACATTAAAGATACGCAGAGTCTGTGCAGGTCAGGTCACATCATCATTCATCACGTCCGTCTGTGGTGCTCTGGGAATATCACTTTGTGTTTGCATTTCTGTATTTCTGCCACATAACAGAAAGATCCCAATTATGGCTCAATACGGGGAAAAGCTTCTGGCTGGAATGCTTCAAGAATTCCCTGAATTATTTTCCCAAACAGAAGATTTGTTCAGGCGAATCACTCATCTCTATTACATGCTTTCTGGGCTGTTTCCTCTCAGAAAAACACAGAGCGTGTTATGAAATACAGAACAGAATCCAACATAAAGTCACAAGCTGAAGGGCTTTTTTGTTCTCAGTGACAAACAGCCTCTATTTGATGACTTAATATTATCAAGTATGTGATTTATGAGTTTCAGGATTAACCCTTAAACTGATCCATTACCGAACTAAACAAAGCCTGTTTGTGTCCCTGTGCTTGTCTGTGTTTGTTCCAGACAGACTGCATTGTATTAGTCTTTATGAGTGAGTCACTTGAATCAATTCATTCAGCTGATTTGTTCAAAAACACTGATTCATTCAGGTACAAAACAAGTGTGACTGTACAAATGAGCTATTTGAATCATTTAAGAATCATTTAGGAACAAAACAAGTGATTATCTGAATGAGATGAGTAGGTGATTGAATCATTTAATCTGCATCATTATGGTCATATCACACCTGTGGTTTTGCTGTAATAACATTCGATGAGAATAATTGTGAACAGACTTGATTGGCTCCATGAGGATTTGATTAGAAGCCTCTTAGAATAACATCACTGAATTACAAGAGCAGGAACATGAATTATTTCTTGTCGACTGTGATGTTTGTGTTATTCCCTGATCCGATAAAATCTGCCCTCATATAAAACACATACAAACGCAGTAACTGTGTCAGTTCGCAGCAAACACTCGATTGTTTTGTGTCTTCTGGGATCCGGAGGCACGGCTGTCATTTCATTCCTTGATTTTCAGCAGATTTCAGGCAAACAGACTCCAGCGAGGCGTTTCTCTCTTGTTTTCTCAGTAAACACACTAGAGAAGTGTTTCTGTGAAACGTGTGCAACAGCCATCAGAACTCCAGCCAAGAGAGAAAAACCCGGAGCCAAAGTCTGATTGAGTCCCAGATGAATCTCTGACATCAGCTCCGGCATCTTCATTCACTGCTGCCCGGTTCAGTCTGACCTCTGACCTCTGACCTCTGCTGAAAACAGCACTTAGAAGAGTGCCTCGAGTCACACAGGCAAGTCAAATTTATTTATATAGTGTTTTTTGCATTACACATTATATAGTTCAAGCAGTTGAGATTTGCTATTTAGTATTTGTTGCATTATGTGAGTCTACAGTATATAAGCAGATTAAGCTAGATATACATATCTAACTTTATATATAGAGCTGAGTGATAATGTAGTTACATTTTGCAACAATATAAACAATCAATCAGTTTTGATTTGCTTCATTGTGACACATTCCTAACCCCTGAAGGCCGCTGGGGTGTTAAAGTTGCGATGCCCATCTTTGTCGCTGATCAAACGCACAGCAGCACAATGCGACGACAGACGGTCATAATTACAGCCAGTGGATTTCAGCCCAGATTTCATGTGTCAGTATGAGTGAAGAAGCACATCTGCTCTGATTCAGAGGAGAGACGCTAATGAAATCAAGCAATAAACGTGCAGCCGCAGAACTCATAAACGGATCCTGTGAAGAAAACCAAACACACAACTGAGTCAGAATCCTAGACTGCGTAATGACGTAATGATCATGGCGATTATGACTGACAGCTGACTGTCATGTTAATAATGTTTGTGTTTGTTTCTCAGCAGGTTCTGAGAAAATGATGAAGGACAATTTCTGACATTTTTTCTTTAGCTTCTTCTTCTCACATCAGCATAACAATATCAGATGATGTCAGACGGGAACAAAGGTGCTGATTGAATTTAAGCGTTTGGCGTTTGGCATTTAATCGCATCTTTTGCTTTGTGATTCTGTCAGAAGCATCTAGAGACGACGACACAAGTGCAGCACATCCATCACACACAGACGTCATACACAAACTCTGACATGAGGGAGAATGTGTGTGTGTGGGGATGTGAACGCTAGTCTTTAGATGTTGTAAATGTACTGCTTTCTCAGTTTGTTACTTTCCTTTCTTTCAGAGCCAGATCATGAAATAAGACAAATGTTTGAGCTAGAACTAGCATCCCAGAGGAGACGTGAGAAAATGTTTTTGGAAAAGATGGGAAACTGCCAAAGGTCAAGACATGGAGAGGAATGACAGAAATAAAGTTTACAAACAAACTCTAGAGATCAAATGATTCATTCAGAGAGATTCATGTGTTCAGATTCGCTCAGAAAGATTCATGTGTTCAGATTCAATCAGAGTGTAATGGAGTGAACAGAGAAAGCATGCGGATCCATATGCAAGAAAAGGCAGGAGTCAAACAATGACTGTGGCGAGTGGGGCGGGGCCGAGAGCCGTGGGAACGGAGCGAGGCCGGTGGAGTTAATGATAATGAGCAACACCTGCACCACTCGCCAGTCTCGAGTCCCACGGAGGAGCTCCGGAAGGATAAAAGGAGGAGTGACGACAGTGGAAGACGAGAGAGGACCAGGCCTGGACTTTTATTTTGTATTTTATGTGCGGCAGTCGTCCGTGAGGGGCTGCCGCTTTACTTTTATGTTTGTTTATTTTATTAAAACTTTGTTTGAACGTTCGCCGGTTCCCGCCTCCTTCTTCCCGATCTACGAACTGTGTTACAATGACAAACAGGTAAAACACAGGCAAGACGAAGAGTAATCCTAGGGCAAACGTGGGCAGGGGCAAACAGAGTCCGAATGGCAAGGCAAAAGGGTTAATCCAAGGAAGACAGGCAGGAATCAGAACACGAGAAAACAGCAAGGCAAGACTATGAAAACTAGAATAGGCTCCGTAGAATAGCTACCACTAGGGGAGAGAGATAAACGCTATACAATACTCTGCGATCTGAGCAGGAACTGAGTAGGTGTTATATAGTGTGTGTAATAGCTCTCAGGTGAGCATGTGATTGGTGGCAGCTGTGTGATCAGTGCAATGGATGATGGGCAATGCAGTGGTGTGAGAGTCAATATGATGGAGAGGCGACCTCTTGTGGAAAGTCGGATGGAAAGCCATGAACCAGATTCATGACACAGAGCGATTCATGTGTTCAGATGTGATCTTCAGGACAAGAGAAACGCTTCAAAATAGCA
Organism: Onychostoma macrolepis; assembly: GCF_012432095.1. Taxonomy (NCBI): domain Eukaryota; kingdom Metazoa; phylum Chordata; class Actinopteri; order Cypriniformes; family Cyprinidae; genus Onychostoma; species Onychostoma macrolepis. The sequence continues at coordinate 243,848 of NC_081178.1, read as the reverse complement.
CAAAAATCAACACAGCATGAAAGTTTGGCCTAATTAAAGCAAAAGGCGTCTGAGATGACAGAGAACTGAAAGGAAAACACTTTTGATCTTAAATACAAAGAGTTCAGACTCATAATCAATAAGACACTTTCATCCCTCTGTGTATTTATAACAACGATAAACCTTCATGTATTTTCATATGCATATTTAGAATTCATATGTGACGCTTTTATCAGAATGAGCTTTTATTGCAGGTATGTTTACACATACGAGGAATTTGTTACAGTGACAGAAGCTCCACAGTGCGACAGAATGACAGCAACAGGACACAGATAATAAAAAGAATCATATACAAATATACAAAATAGACAATGTACAAAATAGCAAAAACACAATATATAATATAGACAATTATGTATGCACAGGTATGATACAGTATTTGCAAATTTGAAATGTAAATAAGGCTTTCCTGTAGCTCAAATAGTAGAGCATGGCGCTAGCAACGCCAAGATCATGGGTTCGATTCCCAGGGAAAGCAAGAGCTGATAAAATGTAAAAACTGTAACTTGAATGCAATGTAAGTCGCTTTGGATAAAAGCGTCTGCTAAATGCATAAATGTAAATGTAAATAAGTATGTGTGTTAAGTAAATAATGCATAATAGTGTTGTGTGTTCCATGTTTAATGTCCAGTGTTCATGAGATGGACTGCCTGAGGGAAGAAGCTGGTCGTTCTGGTGCTCAGAGCTCTGTAGCGTCGACCAGACGGCAGCAGTTCAGAGCGAGTGTGCTGGATGTGAGGGTCCTGAGTGATTTCAGCTCTTTTGCTCACTCTGGATGAGTGCAGTTCTTGGAGAGCGTGGAGGGTTGTACCAGTGATTCGCTCAGCAGTCCGGACTACCCTCTGTAGTCTTCTGAGGTCAGATCTGGTAGCTGAGCTGAACCAGACAGTTATTGACGTGCAGAGGACGGATTCAATGATGGCAGAGTAGAACTGGTTCAGCAGCTCCTGTGGCAGGTTGAACTTCCTCAGCTGACGAAGGAAGTACAACCTTTGCCGGGCCTTTTTAACAATGGAGTCAATGTGAGTGTCCCAGTTCAAGATGGTGGTGCCCAGGAACCTGAATGTCTCCACTGCAGTCACAGAGCTGTTCATGATGGTGAGTGGGGGGGGAGCAGGGAGGTTTCTCTATAGGAACCAGAGCTTCTGCCGCTGCAGTGACTTTACCAATCAACGATTGGCTCTTTCATTTAGAAGGCGGGACTATCCCACCATATTGCGCATTGCAGTTTCTCCCATTCATAAGTATATGAGTGAACAGTCATTGTATTTCTATAGTCTTTGTAAACAGTCAATAAATTGCGTAATTCAAATCATACAAAATATCATCAGCCACAACACCATATGAAAAGTCCAGAGCAGCAAACAAACAAGGAGCAAACCTTCTTAATGGCCACTATTTGAAGTCACAATAGCGTGCCGCTGTCAACAGTGTGTGGAGCTACAGTCATGGCAGAGGGATTTCAAACAATTGCCTTTGTGATGTTTTTACCCTTTTAATTTGTGATCAAACTACAATTAACGGACCCTCTGTAGTAGGCTACTGCTGCGGACCCCTGGTAGAAGACCATTGCATTTGTTACATTATAGTTATGTTTGTAAATTTGTATCATGTATGCACGAAATCAGGAATGTGCCTCCACTCAATCGCACCAGCTTGGACTGCATGAACTAAGGTAGCAAATGCTACACAATGGCAAGTGGCAATATTGGATTAATTCAGGCATACGCGTTTAAACCAGAAACTGATTCTAAAGCAGCGTAAGAGGGCACTATAGCCTGCAGGTCGTCTATACAAGTCAATGTATCAGAATGGTAAGCCATTTATGCATCTCTCTGTACAACAAACACATACGTAGGTAATTGACATCATTAGCCTTGAAAAAGAAAAAAGAAAGGCAGTTGCCCTGCTGCACGGGCTCAACCGAAACCGAACAATGTACAGGACTCCCTGAGCTAGTCGCATCCAAAGCAGTATCTACAGCCCTCACATTCTTACTATCCTCAACTAAAGTTTGGATGCGTGTCTCTAGTTCTAAAACCTTCTCTGTCAGCCTAACTATTTCCCTGCATTTATCACATGTGAATCCCTCGCTGCTGACAGAGACAGATAAACTGTACATGTGGCAAACAACAATAGCAGGAGAAGAAGCCATTACTCACCGTGATTGATGAATGATACCAACTTAACTTACATTTACATTTAGTCATTTTGCAGACGCTTTTATCCAAAGCGACTTACAATTTGGGGAACATATGAAGCGATTCATCTTGAAGAGGCAATCCGACAAACGAAGTGCTTGTGCTTTTTTTTTTTTTAAGTAAGGTAGAGATTCAATAAAAAGCGAAGGTACACGGAGCTACAATCACAAACCTCTCAGCAGCACAACAGACTGAAGCAATCTATATTTGAAGACTATCGTTTTCCTTTATTTTAAGTGTGAATTCTGGTAGGCAATGTTTAAATATAGCCTACATAAAATTAAATTGAGTGAAGCTGCTACTGGGGTTTGTTGGGGCAGTGCAAAGCAGCCTTTACAAAATGAGAAAAAGCACAAGTAATATATCCGACAAAAGCCAACAATATTAAGTTAACACTTACGGTTTATTTAATTGTAACAATACTCTTAACCAGACACTGGTTGAACTGATATTCAAGAGGAAAAGTAAGCTAGAGTTGCATCATGAGCACCAATCCAGGGTCGGGGGACACCATTAGCACGTTTTCTCACAAAGGTCTTCAGGAAATTGAGTGGCACGACTATGGTCAGACGCAAGGTTTCCTCCAAGGTCAACACATTGTTTCTGTGAGGATAAAGGGTTTTAAAAAAGGTACAATGCATTGAATTCGTAAATCAACTGAAACAATCTGTCAGTTAACATGGTGTCATAGCTCAAGTAACTTTGACCATCCATCCAATCAATTCAGGCTTTAAAATGAGTGCTGTAACCATTAAAAAAAAAGGGAAAAAAAGCAATGTCTTTAGCACTCTTATCCAGTCTATATTTTTAGCTTTACACTGGTGTAAAGTGCAGGTTAACTATGTATGATCAAGTAAACAGTTTAGGGTCCATTAGATGCACTAGTTTGCACCCAATCATGTAGGAGCTACATTACACAGAACAAACTTACCTCTGCCTCAGCCCATGTTTTCAAGTCACTGAAAAACTTAAAACATTTGGTTTCAAATTTCTGCCAGCCAGCAGGGCATCTTCAGCCAGCAGGCCAACCAAAGTGTTCTTGCCAGAACGCTGAATAAGTGATTAGTATGTAATGGTTGAAAATTGTGAATGTAAAAACCATTCAAAAAAAATAAATAAATTCCCCATACACACACACGTCTGAAAAAGCTTACCACCTGCAGTTTGGATAAAAGGACATTTGGATGGAAGGAAGTCTGGATTTTTTAAATTTATTTTTTATTAATAAATTTAATTTACCTTCATACCATTCATGTCCATTTACAGCCAACGCAAAAAGGTGGAATGCTGCCAAAATCCACATGCTGAGAAAGTCCTATGAATATCAACATTAATGTAAAGAAACACATGAAATTATGTAATGAAATGCATTTTTAAATCACTAAGAACATAAATATAGTCTAAAACACACCAAGACAACTAAGAAAGCTATAATACTCTGTAACACAACACTCAGATCATTGCATGAAATCAGCTTTATTTATACCCAGTTGCTCAGTCACTAATGTGTGCACCTGTTTAGTTGCGATTTGTCTAGTTGCGGTTGTGGCTGTCTGAGTTCTTATTAGTTTCTATGGTTATGTACTAGTTAATAATTTCATTCACCTGCTGTTCATTTACTAATTAGGTCCCTCAATTAGTCTATAGGCTATATATAGCTCCTGCATCTTTCAGTTATTTGTCTGATCCTGTCTGTTGTGTTTGTTTTCTTCTGTATTCTTGATCAGTTTAATAAATACTTTTGAATTACTTATTTCCTCATCCAACGTGGTCTAATGAGAATTTGTATTTATTTTTTAACTTGTTGTTCTACCAATTGTAAATTTACTTACGTTTGCATAGACACTGAAACAATAAAATACTGCCATATTTACAGCATCTAAACATACTAACGAATTGACATCTAAAATGTAAATTTGCGCATGAACCGCTTTACAGACTTAAAAATGAATCCTAATTAATATAGGAATTGCGGTATTAAGTTGTCATATCAATGCCATTGTTTTCAATTGCAATTATTAAATGATGTTTTCTCATTTACTTAATATGAAATATTTTTGTGTGAGATCCTCTTCAAATTAGACTTTCTTTTCTTTGTGCAACATTCAGCACTAAGTGAGAGGCTAAATTAAGACAAAGTTGTTTAATGAAAGTGATGTACAATAATACCACCCTCTTATGATTACAGTTTTTCTGGATTGCTGACACACTGTTCATGAAACAATTCACCATTTTCTCACAACTATAAACACAATCTCAAAACTACACACCAACTTGTGCAAACTTCCGACTTTCAGGTCAAAACCAAATACTTTAGTCAAAAACATTCTCTTTTGTCAGAATCTAATCTTTGGCCTCAGATGAGACACAAAGCTGTCAAATACACAGAATATTTTCCTGACCAGAGAACACTAGTGAGATCAGTTCATAAAAACCTCCTTTTGGGAAACAGGAATCCTGCAATAACTGTTACAGTATACGGCATACATAGAGCGCTGCAGATACAGTAAACTTTAAGAAACGTTTACCTACATTACACTACTGTAAAGAGATCCTACAGTAGATGAAAATCACTAGAAGAGAACAAAGACCAAACAACTGAATATACAGAAAACACACTGGAATATCCTGTCAGTCACTGTACATAAATAAATAAATACAGCATCCTCTGCCGAGCTGCGTTACAGTATTGGTAATATCCTTATTTGTTATACTATAACAGTTTCTTAGTCTTCTGAGAAAAGACTTCTCTGCGTCCCTCGACAGACTCTCAGTTCTGCACAAATACATGTCAGAAGTACTGGGCTTCAAATCAGTTCAGCAGTTCTGAGTTTGAGGCTGTGTGCTACTGTATTTACAGTACGAGTCCTCTCATCTGAAGTACTGTAACTGTAATGTGTGAGTAGATGATCCTCATGATCAGTCCATGCAGAAGAACACGGTCAACTATACTGCTTTATATTTCATCAGCAACAAATGACCTTTGACCTCGTCCCCTTCATTTGTCTTTTCTCCTCCTCTTCCTCTTTATTACCAGGATTCATTTCCCAAAACACATAATCGGCTCTTGTTCATATCATCCTGAGATTCTGACTGCTGTCATCAGTGTTAATGTTCACACAGGGATAAATGTTGCTGTTTGTGTTCATTTTGTGATTCTTGAGGTAGTTATATTGTGTGTTTGTGTTTTCTGAATGAGAACATGGTTAAATCTGTGCAGAATGATGCTGTTCTTGTGTAGTTTCGCAGAAAACACTGAGTAAATTGAAGCATGTGTGAAAACAGGTGAAATGTGTTCAAAGTTTTGAGAAACGTGTCTTTGTTTCGAGAACTGTATGAATGGTTTGGAAACTTGTGCCGAATGAATCAGTTTCAGTGTGTTAGCAATCCAGAAAAACTGTAACATCAGCTACTAGTTTATTCTGGTTAGTGCTGGTTAAGCTTCAGCTCAGCTAGTGTTCCATCGTGTTCTTCAGAGAAAGAAAGAGGAATCATCTGAGAGAAGAAATTGTGTTTGTTGTAAACAGTTTCTTGTCTAAAAATAATCTCACATTCCTTCCGCTGTGATCAGATGTGGAAGCAGATAATGAAATGTTCTCAGGGTTGTTTATGGTTTGTGTTCATATCCGTTATCAGGGACAAAATTGTATTTATTGTGTTTGTCCTTCTGATCTCCTGAAAGAATCAAGCGTCTCACTTACTGAGTCCATTAGAGACTGACAACTTTTTAGTTTACATTTGATGTGCCTTTAATCGTTCCTGTTCTGCTCATCTTCATCCATCCTTCAGTTTCATGTGAGAATCTGATCAATGAATCACTAAAGTTTGTTCACAGCTGTGTTTGATTGTGCTGCATGTGTTTCTGTGGACAGCACAACACGCAGGTGTGATTTATTTCACATTTACAGTGAGGCATGTCATTGTTTCAGTTGAACTGAATTAAGAGTGTAATCTGTACTAACAGAGAAAGCACTGTTATGATGAAGATGATCCAGTGTTTCTGTGGTGTGACGTGACTGTCTCCTGCTGGTCAAACTGAACAATGTTCATCTGAGATCATTCAGTCTGATCCGTCTCCTCTCTGATTATTGCTGTTTGTTTTATTGATTCACTTTCGCTAAGTGTGAGTGCTGACAGTGACACGAGAACAGAAGAATCGTGAATCTGGAGTTTAATATAATGATATAATAATCACACACATTCAGCATGAGAGCATGTTTGGGCAGTTTGCAGTTCATTTGACACGAAGCATCCGACGCTCCTGCTGTCAGATATCACTGGCTCTTGTTCTTCACTGAATCCTGTTAACTCTATAATTGTTATGCATTCGCCATTTCTTATTTCCCTCCCTGTTTAACTCTTCTGTACAGTTTTTCAGGTTTTTATTGAGGTTGGTTTTTGAAGTTTGGTTGGTGGAGTTTATTAACAGGAGACTCTCTCCTCTATAGGCCATAAACTCTTTTTAAAGTTATATCTCATGTTATGTCTCTGTTTAAGCAGGATAAAAGCCTCATATCTTTGTTAGTTTTAATGCTGACAAACACAAACTGAAGTATGAGGTTAATAACAGAAACAACAAATCACACATCATTATTCTGAGTAGAATGAATGTTCTGAGCTGCATGTTTAACCAAAGAAATAACATGGCATTGTGATCTCAAGCATCTAAATGGTGTATATTATTGGCTATTTAAAAAAAAAAATAAAAATAAAAATTTGATCTGGTATTTTTATTTACTGCTCTAATTTATATGATTGATGGAAGGATATTGGCCATACATTTTATGTGCATCATATTTGGGACAGATTCCTGGTTTATTTCTAGGATGAACTTTGGATCTGGTTAAGCAATGAGCCAGTGTCTTGTGACCCTGTCTGTGAAATCCAGGCTTAAAGGTCATTGCACACTGAGTGCGTTTTCCCGTTTTCTCGTATTCCTCATCCTTTCCTATCAAAATGCATGCTATAGATGTGAAAACGCAGAAAATCGAACCTGATCTGATTTTTTTTATGACGGATGAAAGTTTCGGAGGAAATTTTCAAAAATCATGTTTTTTATTATGTTATCATGTTTTTATTGTGTTTTATTGTATTAGTTAGCTGCATTTTTTAAAATTATTTTTACTTAATCAAAATAACCCAACTGCAGCTTCATTGAGATTAATTGTAATGCACAATAAAGAAACATCATTTTTGAAAATTGTTAATATATATATATATATATATATATATATAATTAAATATGATTTAATGTTATTTCATTAATTGTAGATTGCATTTTAATAGACGACACTTTGCAGTGTTATTGTGATGCTCGTTGTGTCCAGCAGGTGTCGCAGGTGTCCGCGGTTTCTCCCGCCGCTGATTGCCGGAGGAACACAAGATCCAGGGGGCGTGGTCGGATCTAGATCCAACTCCTCCCACCTTACCTAAACCTACCATCTCCACTCCACCCCCTAGATGTGGATCTAACCCCGCCCCCTGGATCTTTGTTCTGCAGTGAGGGGCTACTGACTGTCCGAGCGCGACGTGGATTGTGCGCATGCGCAGAGACTCCTGAAGAACTTCTGGAGTGACACTTTTAGTTTCCGAGTGCTCGAGTGTCTGTGAGCGGTTCGGGATGAGTCTGGCGCCGGGGGACCCGCTGCTGTGGTTCCGCGTGTGTGATGAGGGCGTTCTGGAGGATCCGCTCGGGTTCGGTCATGTGGACGGCACCGATGAGGAGGGAAACACGGCGCTCATGTTCGCCTCCGCCGGGGGACACGAGCAGCTGGTCCGGTTCCTGCTGAGGAAAGGAGCGGCAGTGGACCGACGGAACCATTACGGCTGGACTCCGCTGATGCAGGCTGCGAGGTTACTGTAACAAACACGAGAAACAATCTGATACACTTCAGACAAACACAGTGACCCATGCATTCAGCTCGTAACATTGTTACTATTAATCATCATAAGATGATCCGTTGTCTTAAGACGAACACTCATCAATTCATCATAATTCTTCATTTTTACACACAATCATCTGGAGTTTAGTTGTGATACATTTGTTTTATGAAATAGAAGATAATTTTGACTGATTCGCATTATATTTATAATTGCATTGGCTGCTGTTCTCATCTGTGATAGACTCACTGTACAAATATTAATATGATATTAATATACAGTCATGATTAATGAGAATGTTTTTGAAAGAATTCATTAGGAATCGTTGTTTATTTATAGTTGAGCACAATGCTATTTGTTTTATATTAGCAGCACATAGAATCAGCACTGATAATGTAATATCAGTATGTCTAACTCGTTTTATTGCATTATGTAATTAAAATGAACATGGTTTACAGAGCTGTTCATGTTTTAATCTAACACAATAAAGTGCATTTGTACTATTTAAATATAATTGAAATATTATAGTGTTTATTATTAGTTTTAAAGTTATTTTCTTTAATTTTGTTGTGTGCTTTTGCCATTTACGTAGTTTTATATAGTTTTTATTAATATTTTATTGAAATTTGAAGTACTAGTTTTATTTTAGTACGTCAAGTTTCCTTTTGAAATAAAGTTTTTCAGATTTTGTTTCAGTCAACATTTATTTTCTTTCATTTCAATTAAACAAATTGTAATGATTTTAATTTTACTTAAAGTTTTTAATAATTGTATTGTGCTTTCATCATTTTAGTAGTTTTATATATAGTTTTTCTTTATTTTTATTTTATTTTTATTTTAGTATGCCAAGTTAAAGCAAAATAAAATGAAAAAATTTTCCTTTTGAAATTTCAATTTCAAATTAGATTTCAATTAAAAAATGTTTTAAATGTATTTGTTGTCAGCAAGGAAAGTCATTTTCACAGAAGGTGCGTATATAACACAAGGACAACTGCACATTATATACGGACTTGTCACAATACATTCAAGAACAATCGTGTCCCCCACCAAAAAACAAACAAAACACAACACATGCAAGAGTGAAGGATGATGGCTGATTTCCTTCGTGCTCAAAGCATGTAAAGCTGTAGGAACAAAACTCTTACTATAGTTAGTCCTCCTACATATTTTAACACTTATTTTAGATCAAGTAGCATTTTTTAATGGTTTTAATTCTAAAGTTTTAATTTTATTGTGTGCTTTCGACATTTTATATATAGTTTTTATTCATTTTATTTTAGTTTTGGTTTTATTTTAGTACATAAAGTTAAACAAAAAGAAAATGAGAATTTAATTTCAAGTAACTTTTTAATGGTTTCAATTTTAGTTTTAGTGAACGGTAACATCCCTGAGATGCAGAGGCTCGTCTGACGGCTCTGATCTGGTTCTCCGCTCTGCAGGTTCGGTCAGCTGAGCGTGGCTCATATTCTGCTGGAGAACGGTGCGGAGATCAACGGCAGGAACCGGATGGGCGCCAGCGTCCTGAGCATGGCTGCGCGCGGAGGGCACGCTCACATGGCCAAACTCCTGCTGGAGAACGGCGCCTTCGTGGATGACTTCGATCACCTGGCGGCAGCGGAGGGCAGCAGCAGCGGAGACTCCGGCACGTTCCCAGAGATCAGGGCTCTGCTGGCGGCCGCTCAGCACGGACATGAGGCAGTGGTCAGGCTGCTGCTGGACTGGGGCGCGGAGGTCAACTTCTGCCAGAAGAGCTCAGGCTGGAGCGCGCTGATGCTGGCGGCGGCCGGCGGGGCGGTCAGCGTGACACAGCAGCTAGTGGAGCGAGGAGCGGACGCAGATCATCTCAATGTCTTGGGCAAGACAGCCTTCGAGCTGGCGCTTCAGCTGCAGCACAGAGAGGTGAAGAACTACCTGGACTCCATCACCACCGTCCGGCCACAGCCAGGTGAACCCTAACAACACCATCACCAAAACATTTATCGCCATCATATTCGTCATATCAGTCGATATCGATAATTATCACGATAAATTTCAAATCTTTATTTCTTTCAAGTTTAAAGCTAGGTTTTTGCTCCAAAGTGAAAGATGTTCCTTAATTTTCCTTAATAAAATAAATAGGCCTATCTTAATAGAAAAATGTATTTCTTAGTTTCTGCATGTTCTAACGAGTGATATTGTGATATTGTGTCAAATCAAGATATTGTGCGTTGCCTGATAATGTTAATAATATTATGACTTTTTTTTTGTCTTAAATACACGTTTGATAGTAGCTTCAGTTAAGGTCAGTGCACACTGACACACTGATTTGTTTTGACAGACGAAAGTTATCAATTAGTAACACCTGTAAAAATTGTAGCAACCTCTTTTTTTAGTTATTATTCTGACCGTGTTTATTTTTTTTTAAATTCAAGGTCAAGTTTATTTGTATAGCTCTTTTCATGATACAAATCGTTGCAAAGCAGCTTTACAGAAAATGTTAAGTTTCTACATTATATTTAGGAGTAGGTTATTAGTGGTGACTATGGCAGAAATGTACAGTAAAAATCATGCAGTTAGTTAATGTCATGTAATCAAACAAATAGTGAACACTATTAACTGAAATGATTATATGTTGCGATTTAAACTTTACGATTGAGATTAAACTAGGGCTGGGCGATATATCGAACACGATATTCATGCGCATCTCGTCAGTAAAGCCAGGTCTGTGATTAGCGCTAAATCTCCATCACCTGTTTTCAAATAGAGAGCCATTTAATACACAGAGCCATAGTTCACTGACAAGCTACGCAATTTTTTTATTTTTATTTATTTATCCTTTATTTTACCAGGATACTCCCATTGAGATACAAAATCTCTTCTTCCAGGGAGTCCTGGCCAAAATGGCAGCACAATAAGTTTCACAATAAGACAGTTTCAAAACATAAAACAAACATAATCATTTGCCCTACATCCAGATGATTACCAATATGTACTTTACTCATAGCAAGTACATGTTTCCTTCAAAGTAGACCATAAAAGGTTTTTAAAAATATTTACAGAAAGGAGTGTTTCCAGCATAATAATACTCTGCAACTCGTTCCATAATGAAGGAGCAAAAAAAGAGAAGGCAGTTTTGCCTAACTCAGAATGTGCTCTTGGAACATGTAAAAGAAGTTTAGCAGAAGATCTGGTACGATAATTACAAGTGTAAAAAGATAAAAGACTGCAGATATAAGTAGGTAATTTTCCCAACAATGCCTTAACAATAAACAGTCTTTATTGCACTAAACATGTGCACTTTCCTTCTTTGAAACAAAGAGGACCATCCCACCAATTCATACAATATACAGTGATGGGTACGTGAAGAGGCACTCGTCACAAAACGTAAAGCAGCATGGTATACATAGTCCAACTTTTTAAGTGAAGATAAACTTGCGTGCATCGTCGCCGTAATCTAATACTGAAAGGAAACAACTCTGTATAATTCTCTTTCTTGCTTTAAAAGGAAAACATTTCTTTAAACGAAAAAGAAAACCCAACTTTAATCTAAGCTTTTTTAAAAGTTTTTCTATATGTATCTGAAATCCTAGTTTGTCATCCAACCATATACCCAAGTATTTATAGCAATTTACTCTTTCAATAAATTCTCCTTGTAAAGTTAAAATCGGATGATCTAGTTCAGTACGACAACGAGTCAAAAACATGTATTTTGTTTTCTTTGAATTTAAAACCAGTTTTAAGTTGGATAATGATAACTGCAATAACTGAAAAGATTCTTGCAAGAGCTCAATAGCTTGATTCACCGAATGTGCTACTGTGTATATAATTGTGTCATCAGCATATAAATGAATTCTAGCTGAGGTTATCCCACGACCAAGGTCATTAATATAAATAGAAAATAAAACTGGGGCTAAAATTGAACCCTGTGGAACACCTTTAATTGTTTTTAATTCATTTGAAATAAAATTTTCGACTGAGACACATTGAGTTCTTTCTGTTAAATAATTATTGAACCAATTTAGAGTCAATTCGCTAAAACCTATACAACTTAATCTCTGTAATAAAAGTTTATGATCTACAGAGTCAAATGCTTTAGAAAGATCTACAAATAATGCTGCGCAATGTTGTTTACTATCTAGATATTTAACAATATCATTTGTAACCAGCATAGCTGCTGTAATAGTACTATGACCTGATCTAAAGCCTGACTGAAATTCGTTTAATATTTTATTTTCGGTTAAGAACTGTTTCACTTGATTATTAACAAAAGATTCAAATACTTTTGCCAACACAGACAACCTGCTAATTGGCCGATAATTATCCAAAACTGATGGGCCACCAGCTTTTAACAGAGGTAAAACTGATGCGGATTTCCATGCACGAGGAATAACATTTGAGGTTAAACTCAAGTTAAAAATAGATGTAATGGGCTCTGTTATAAGGTCTGCAGAAATTTTTAAAAAATAAGGTTCTATTTTATCAGGCCCTGCTGATTTTTTAATATCCAAATTAGATAGAACTTTATGAACTTGTGTAGCTAAAATAGGAATAAAATTAAACTGCTGACTCTGAGTAGTATAACATGAAGTAGCTTCCACATTTTCTTGTTTCCTTAAATTACTACAATTGTGGGACTCTCCCCCCGAAATAAAATGTCTATTAAAAGCATTTACAATATTCTCTTTATGTTTAATTATACTGTCATTTAATTTTAAATAATCAGGTAGACTGGTAAACGTTTTTTGACCAGAAACTGATTTGGTCAATTTCCAAAAAGAAGAAGGATCATTAATATTCTCATTTATCATATTTAAATAATAATCACATTTAGATCTTTTTACTAATTTTGTACAATTATTTCTTAATGTTCTATAATTTATCCAGTCCATTTGTTTATTAGTTTTCTTTGCTTTAGACCATGCAGCATCTCTCTTGAACGCAATATCGCGTTCATTATCGCAGATGAATCGCCTTCGATAATGAACGCGATATTGCGTAGCTTGTCAGTGAACTATGGCTCTGTGTATTAAATGGCGCTCTATTTGAAAACAGGTGACGGAGATTTAGCGCTAATCACGGACCCGGCTTTACTGACGAGATGCACATGAATATCGTGTTCGATATATCGCCCAGCCCTAGATTAAACCTTGCGATTAAGCAAAATTTGGTAGTTTTATATGTTGTCCCCGGGTTAGCATCATCTGAGGTCTTCTGGGGAGTTGGCATCATCTCTTCTCAGGTGTTCGGCTAGTGTTACTACAGTATTCCATGGTAAATGATGGTGATTTGTAGAATGAAAGCCTTCTGACTGTATCGTTGCGCACAGTGTTTCTGCTGTTTGTCAGCGCCGCTTCACACTGGATCTGACTGAGACTCATCAGCAAGTAAACGAATCTGCTCTGGTGAACTCGCACTGCGCTGCCATTTGAACTTTAGTAGTTTATATATAGTTTATATATGACCCGAGTGGACAAACGGTCTGTGTGACGGATTCGCTACAGGAGGCCTTTATTCACCCCGCGGAGCCGTGTGAGGCACGTTTTTTTTATGGATTCGTGCACTTTATTTTACGTGTTTTGGACTGTGTAGCAGAAACACCCGCTGACTGCAATGATAGAGCTTAGAACAGCCAAGACAATTTTGAATATTACTCCGATTGGATTCATCTAAAAGAAGAAAGTCATATACACCTAGGATGCCTTGAGAGTTTTTTGTGTGAACTGACCCTTTAATGAATTCAGTCCTGTTGTTGGTAGAAATACACTGTGTGTCTATTCCGATGTAGCTGGCTAGTGGAGGTGAAGGTCAGAGTCCAGTGTCTTTTTAATGGACAGAGATGATTGCGTCACTGGTCTCGCTCATTTTCACACGTGATGTGGTTCTGTGTCTGTGTGCTGGACGGGTCAGTGCTGGACTGGTTAGTATTGGACTGGTCAGTGCTAGTTCATCTGTTGGCAGATTTGACTGGTCACTGCAGGTCCAACAGCTCAAACAAGACGAATGAGATCAATAATATCAGAAATGTTGCTGTTTTCATCTGGTTTCTTTAATACTCAACAGATGATGAGAAGAAACGACCTGATGTCTTCCACGCGCTGAAGTTGGGTGAGTTCTTATATAATGTTAGAAGTAAATATTAAGTTGCTATATAGTGTAGTCTTTTATTCATGTGAACGTGGAACATGAAATCAAGGTTATTTTTGTATACTAGGACAAAAACGATTGATCAAAAAACATTTTCATAAACTGAAGTAAAATAAAATAATTGAAAAACTAAAACAAAACGAAACTAACAAACATTATCGAAAAGCTAACTGAAATAAAATAATAATAATCGTTTTCATAATCACCCCGTGGCGGAAAAATAGAGCTGTGTGGCGGTTTAGGGAGAAGCCTGTAAATGGCGCATCATGTGAGAGGTTATCTAACGGAGAGACAGTGTCCTGCACAGCTCCTGTTTGATAAACCCACACCCGCAGTACTTAACAGAACAACCGACCCGTTATCCCACAAGCACCACTAATTTAACTCTGTACCCGACCCGTTTGACATACACACAGCGACCCAAACCTCTCACGCATTAAATCTAGGCTACTACATCAGGTAGGCAAAAATTTTTGTATTCATTTTCTCATGTAACACAAGCAATCAAACCAACATTAAGCATTCTAAGTTGGTGCTTTGAAGAAAAATAGATAAACAGCGCAACATGGTAATTAATAGAAAAAAGATGAGGATGTGCATCCTTTCAAAAAATACAAAATATTTGCCTACATGTAAGCAATCTGCCAGTCTATTTTGAAAAAAATGGGCATAAACCACATAAGGTTAAATGAAGTCTTTCTTTGGTCTGCTCTCTGGAAGTGATCTGTTCATTCTGCTGAACTTTAATTACTGAAACTAAAACTGAAACTAAACTATATAAAAATGAAATAGAAATGTGTTCACAAAATACAAACTAAAACTAACAAAATTATTAATGAAACCTAATAAAAATGATTTGAAGTTTATAGCAAATTTGAAAATGATATTAAAATAAAAATGCATTTAAAAATGCAAAACTATAAAAAACCTTGAATGAAATTATCTACTATTAAAATTGAACAGTGTACAATTGCAAAAAAATAAATATTAAGTATAAAAAGTGTTTTGAAATATTGAAAATTAAGAAATTTTGATATGAAGTGTTACAGCTGATATTTCTATCCTCATTTCATCACTTTCACGCAGAATTTTGAGGTGGTCTGTTTAAAGCCGCAAGCCTTAGTGTAGTGTAGTTTCATCAGCACGCTCCTCGTTTCGCTGGACAGACTCTTTTTCATCTCCGGCTGTTTCATGTCATTACATTTGCTTTGTATTGTATTGATCGTGTGGGATTAACGATCACAGCACTCATGATGGGTTTCTTTCAGGCTCTGTAGTTTGTGTGTCTCTGTGATCTGGTGTTCTGCTGTAGGGAACGCTCAGCTGGTGAAGGAGATCGTGGAGGAGGACGCGTCTCAGGTGAACGTCTCGAATGCAGACGGCGCGTCTCCTCTGATGATGGCGGCAGTCAGCGGGCAGCTGGAGGTGGTGCAGCTGCTGGTGGACAAACATGCAGACATGGACAGACAGGACTCGGTGCACGGCTGGACGGCGCTCATGCAGGCCACGTATCACGGGTGCGTGTGCCATAGCACTGGTGTTTGTCAAGTCACATTTATTTATAGAGTGCTTTTAACAATACAGATTGTGTCAAAGCAGCTTTACAGTATTAAACAGAAAAATAGTGTCAATGATACAGAAGGACAATAGAAAACACTCAATTTTCAGTTAAAGGCAGTTTGAAGCATTGAATTCAGTGATGTCATCGTCCAGCTCAATTCAGTTCTAATAGTATCTGTACAATTAAGTCGACGATATCACTGGAAATTAAATGTCCACAACTAAGCGAGCTAGAGGTGACAGCGGCAAGGAACCAAAACTCCCATCGGTGACAGAATGGAGAAAAAGAAACCAGGCTCAGTTGGGGGGCCAGTTCTCCTCTGACCAGACGAACCAGCAGTTAAATTCTAGGCTGCAGCAGAGTCAGATTGTGCAGAGGACTCATCTGGTTCCCGTGGTCTTGTCCCGATGGCTGTCTAGGTGACGAGGTCTAGGTGTCCTGATCTCCGCTGACGTTCAGGGCTGTAGAGGTCATCTCTATGTGCTAATCCATCATCTGGGCTGGATATGGACAGGATCTGGTGGCTGCAGTGATCTCGGAATAAGACAGAAACAGACTAATATTAGCGAAGATGCAATTCTTCTTACGATGTAACGAGTACATCGTGTGTTATGGGGAGTGTTCCCGGTTCCGGTTGACCTAATTAATGCAGCCTAACAATCCTTTAACGGATTTGAATAATAGAAGCGTGTTAGTGTGTTATGTGTAAGCCAGGCTAAAGAGATGGGTCTTTAATCTAGATTTAAACTGTGTTATTTTTGTGTGATTCTTCAGTTCCTGTTCTGTCCTTCATTAGGAATAAAGACGTGGTGAAGTTTCTTCTGAATCAGGGCGCTGACGTCAATCTGAGAGCCAAGAACGGTTACACAGCCTTTGATCTCGTCATGCTCCTGAACGACCCGGGTGAGCGCGCAGCATGTGATTAGCCTTGCGTTCGCTGCGTTAGCTGTGTGTGATGCTGGTGTTGGTTCTGTCCGGCAGACACGGAGCTGGTGCGGCTGCTGGCGTCTGTCTGCATGCAGGTGGAGAAGGACAAGAGCAAACACCGAGGAAAATCAACCATAAAGAGACGCCCATCTCTAAATGTTCCTCCTCCTCCTGATGACAAAGGCGGCCTGAAGGTAACGATCACTGTAATTGACCTCTGTCCCCTAAAGCTGGCAAAGGTGAGTATCTGAGCAGGTCAACATTTCATCAGTTTATAAGAGTGTGATATGAACCTCGAGGGCCAGTGGGACGTTGAGCTGCTGACCGTTCATTTACAGCTGAACATTACCTAGTGAGATGACCATCATACACACAGGATTAGATTTTATTACCACTTTAGACTTATAAGTGTGAAAAATTTAATATTTGTTTTAGTTTGTATTATTATATCTGTAAACTTGACACCTTTCAGCAAAATTTCCTGTTCTGACATTGAAATAACAGCCATTCACGTGATTTGTGCAAATCTGATTTTTCAATGTAGTTTCCTTCAGAAATAACTGTCTTCAGAAAAGTTTGTTTTAATTTTATGTGCGTAGAGCACTGCTTTGTTTACAGTAGTAACTGCTGTATTTCTGCTGTCAGAGGGAATTCATAACAATTATATAATCATTTATTAGGCTGAAATGTGAGGTTTATAATTTTCTTAAACTTTGTTTTTGTTAAAACTGAAATTAATAGTACTGTACAGTAATTTTACAGTTTAGGATGTCATTGTGTTTAGTTTTGTTTTAAAAGTATGTTGCTACTTCAACTTGTCATTCCAATCAAATATCAGAACTTCCCAAATCTATTTTGACCACTGAATGCCCTTTCCTGGTTGGGAGTTGGAGTTGTGATGATTGATTGTATTTTGCTGCTGTTATTCACCGTCTTCCTTCTTGCGTTGACAGTCCTGGTGGAATCGCATGTCCAACCGCTTCCGCAAACTCAAGCTGACGCACACGCTGAGACACGGGCTCTCCACCAATCGGCTCGCTCCGTTCCCAGATGAGGTTCCTCTGGACGCCACCATGAAAGCGGAGGAGTCGAGCGCAGCTGCAGCGCCTCCTTCTGGAGCTCCGAGCACAGATGTCTGCTCCGCGTGGAGCAGCAAGAGTAAAGACTGCGGTGCGTGGATCTGCTCCAGTTCATCCAGAGCCGTTTGAGCTTAAAGGGGTCATCAGATGCCCATTTTCCACAAGTTGATATGATTCTTTAGGGTCTTAATGAAAAGTCTATAACGTACTTTGGTTAAAATTTCTCAATGGTAGTGTAAAACAACACCCTTTTTACCCTGTCAAAAACAGCACTGTTCACAGCGAGCTGTTTCTGGGCATGTCCCTTTAAATGCTTATGAGCTCTGCTGACCCCGCCCCTCTCTTCTGTGGGGTGACGAGCCATTCTCTGAGAAACGGTAAAGTTTAGCCTCATTGGTCACAGAACTTGTTAACTAGCACATTATTAGAAAAGGCGATTTGCAAAGATTAATTAAAAAACCTTACACTCACTTCTTCTGTAGTTGAAGCTGGATCATGAATGATTCGCGCAAACATATACACATTTAGATAGATCGGGGGCGAATTCCCTTCAGAAACATACGTAATCTGCGTCTTTAGCGGCTCAGATGTCGGGAGTAAACTGCTATGTTCATTATTACTTCCAACAACAGAACACCTTAATCACTTAGAAGACATTCTTGTCTGCTCCAGCATCGAAACAATGGAGGACTGATAACCGCTCACTCAGGGCGGAGCTGTGATAAAACACCAGTGTCAATCAACAATTGTGGGAGTGGTCTGTGCAGAACTACGTCACTCTGCCAAGAATCTCAGAACAGCCTGATCTAAGAAAGTAATCATGATATATTGGGATTGTGAAAAAAGAAATGGGTGGATTTTTATAATTAGAGGGTGGATGTGTACACACACTGCCAACACACATTTCAGTTCAAACAACAAGTAAAAGTGAATTTTGCTCCTGAAGACCCCTTTAATACATTCCTTGTGTGTTTGCTTAGTGAAGAATTTAAAATGAAAACCAATAGTAGTAAAAATTAGCATGCAGTAAAGCCATGATGCTGTTTTATTTTAGGTTTGAACGGAACAAGAAGTGGGAAAGATGACTTCCTCATCACGACAATGGTACATTTGTTTAATTTCTGCTTTTGTCAAAGTCTTGAAATGAGTGATTTCCTGAATCGTTATTGGTCTGTCAGCTGAGGAACGGTGCGCCGCTAGCTCGTCTGCCCATTGAGAAGCTGAAGGCCGTCATCCCGCCGTTCCTGCCGCCGTCGAACTTTGAGCCGTGGAACTCGGAGCGCTGTGGAGCAGCGAAGGAGGGCCGGAACGGAAACATGCCGCAGAGACCCGGCAGGAGCAGCTGCGCCAACTCCGATATAGTGAGACTTCTATTTATAAACGTACTGTATTCTCTTTAATTGGAGTCATGTTTTCTGTAGATGATCACTGCTCTTGTGTGTGTTTGTTGTAGACGTCCATTAGTCGAGTGGTCAGCAGGTCCATCAAGTTTCCCAGCATCACTAAAGGCCCCTCCCCCTCCAACTCAGGCAGTTATAACTCCGCCCACTCCTCAGGTGGATCCAATGGTGTGGGAGGAGTCAACCGCCACGCCTCCGACTCCCACAACCGCTCAGGTGACCCCGCCCACTCGCTGACATCATACATCTGCAGAAACCAGACCTGATTAAATCATATGATTGTGTCTGGAACAGAATTGATCGGAATAATGAATGAAATTCACAGCTGAAGTTGAATTTCTTTCATAATTGATCAATTTTGCAATGATGTTATTTTCCTGTTTATTTCTCTGAAGCTGTTTGATACTATCTGTACTGTATAAAGCACTATAGAACCACATGTGTTGTTGTGTGTAGGCGGCAGCAGTGCGGACAGTGTTCTGTCACAGATCGTGGCTCAGAGGAAGAGGGCAGCCGGTCTGTTGGACAGCAGAACGCCGGCTGCTGCTGAGGTGCCCAGTACTGTACCGACGCCGCTGCCCTCCGCTCCGGACATCAACCTGACCGACCACAGCGACAGCCACTCTAGACGGGTGTGTATCAGGAGCCTGTGTGTGTGTGTTTGAGACATTCTGAACCTCACTATGTGTGTGTTTCAGAAGCTGGAGTTAAAGAAGCGTCCTCAGTCTGGAAACTCGTCGACGTCCAAGAGCACGTCACCCACCCTCACGCCCTCTCCATCACCCACACCCAAACCACCCGCCGCTGACTCGCTCTCATCCGCATCCACACAGCCCAGATCCAAGAGCAGCGGCGGCTCCAGCAGTGGCACCATCACGGACGAGGGTCAGACACAGACACACACACACACACACACACACGTACACGTGCATACACACACATGTATACACATACACATGAATACGTGTGCTGGGCTTGCTTATTTATTTTTAATAACAAAAAACCCAGAAGTTATATTTCTGGGCAATTGTAAAGGCCCTTTCACATCAAGGGCCAGTTTTACTAAACAGGGCAAATTAGCGCGAGAGTGCAATTCCAAAACAGCGCTGATGGGTGTGGAAATTTCTGCGGGTGATTTACTAACAACGCGCAAATTAAAGGACACAGACGCAACATCTCATTTATCGACCAACGCAGTATATCAAGCGCAGCGCAAATTAGAGCAGTCAGAAATAAAGAAGCCACAGTACAATGAAAAGAAACGGAGGCCAAAAAATGAAGGTTTGCTAGAAGTTTTGATAGAGCTGGTACTGCGTGACTCCTAGTTGAGGGTCTTTTATTACCCAAAGCAAATTAAAAATAACATGGCTTAACAAACTATATGTTTGGATAATGTGTTCTTCTGGCATTCCAAATAAATTTATTACGTGTGGAAAAAATCCTATCCCTTCTACCACGCGCTCTCTGTTCTCTGCGGTGCCTCTCCTAGCAGCAACACTTGCAGCTATTTCAAGCACAAAATTGTTTAAGACATGCTTTTTTTGGGCGTTAAATAATGGCACAAATACCAGTAATTTTACGAGCGCAAACGTTAGTAAATCTTGTTGCATGATTCATTTTAATACTCTCCTCCCATAAATTTTGCATCTGAAAGGATAACTTTCATATTAAACAAATGCATATTAAATAAGGTCAGGCACAAAAATATGAAAAATGGGAAAACAAAGTAACTTGCTTTATTTATTTGAAAAAGTAACTGATATTTTCTTGTAAATTTAAAAGTAATGCGTTACTTTACTATTTACTTGAAAAAAGTAATCTGATTACGTAGCTCGCGTTACTTGTAATGCGTTACTATCAACACTGCACTCACATGTCTCTCTCTGTATTTCTGCTACTGATTGTTGTTTTTCTACACAGATGAGTTATCTGGGATTCTGAAAAAACTTTCTCTGGAGAAATACCAGCCCATCTTTGAGGAGCAGGAGGTGTGTCTGTTATCTGTCGGTCTTCTGTCTGTCTGCTTCCTCTGTTCTTAATGACGTGATTCTTTCAGAGCTGTGGCGTAATGGTGAGCTTGTCAAACACATTGAGACAGGCCAGTTTATTTCTCTAGTTTCCTCCATTGCCTGCCTCTCTCTTTTCTGAATGTAATTCAAAGGCAGATCAAACCCGTCTCTGATTTGTCTGATGAACAGTGATGGATGCTTTGATGCAGGTGGACATGGAGGCGTTTCTGACTCTGACTGACGGAGACCTGAAAGAGCTGGGAATTAAAACAGACGGGCCACGGCAGCAGATACTTGCAGCCATATCTGAGCTGAACGCTGGGAAAGTGAGTGTGTATATGATCAGGCTGAAATAGAGGCGCATCTGAACTGTAAATAATATGATAATGAACATCTTCTCATGACAGGGGAGGGAAAGACAGATTTTACAAGAGACCATCCATAACTTCCAGTCGTCGTTTGGCAGCAGTGCCAGTAACCCTCGACCGGCGGGGTATCCACGCTGTGAGTGTCACAACACTGCTACAATCACATCAGCATTACAATCATGTCATCGTTCACATCAGTTACAACCACATCACTGTTACAACCACAACACTGTTACAATCACATCAGCATTACAATCACAACACCGTTACAGTCACATCAGCATTACAATCATGTCACCGTTCACATCAGTTACAACCACAACACTGTTACAATCACATCAGCATTACAATCACAACACCGTTACAATCACATCAGCATTACAATCACAACACCATTACAATCACAACACCGTTACAATCACATCAGCACTATAATCAAAACACTGTTACAATCACAACACTGTTACAATCACATCAGCATTACAATCACAACACTGTTACAGTCACATCAGCATTACAATCACAACACCATTACAGTCACATCAGCATTACAATCATGTCACCGTTCACATCAGTTACAACCACAACACTGTTACAATCACATCAGCATTACAATCATGTCATCGTTCACATCAGTTACAACCACATCACTGTTACAACCACAACACTGCTACAATCACATCAGCATTACAATCATGTCATCGTTCACATCAGTTACAACCACATCACTGTTACAACCACAACACTGTAACAATCACATCAGCATTACAATCACAACACCGTTACAATCACATCAGCACTATAATCAAAACACTGTTACAATCACAACACCGTTACAATCACAACACTGTTACAATCACATCAGCATTACAATCACAACACCGTTACAATCACATCAGCATTACAATCACAACACCGTTACAATCACATCAGCACTATAATCAAAACACTGTTACAATCACATCAGCATTACAATCACAACACTGTTACAGTCACATCAGCATTACAATCACAACACCGTTACAGTCACATCAGCATTACAATCATGTCACCGTTCACATCAGTTACAACCACAACACCGTTACAATCACAACACCATTACAATCACATCAGCATTACAATCATGTCATCGTTCACATCAGTTACAACCACATCACCGTTACAACCACAACACTGTTACAATCACATCAGCATTACAATCACATCAGCATTACAGTCATGTCACCGTTCACATCAGTTACAACCATATCACTGTTACAACCACAACACTGTTACAATCACATCAGCATTACAATCATGTCACCGTTCACATCAGTTACAACCACAACACTGTTACAACCACAACACTGTTACAACCACAACACTGTTACAACCACAACACTGTTACAACCACAACACTGTTACAATCACATCAGAATTACAATCACAACACCGTTACAATCACATCAGCATTACAATCACAACACCGTTACAATCACATCAGCACTATAATCAAAACACTGTTACAATCACAACACCGTTACAATCACAACACTGTTACAATCACATCAGCATTACAATCACAACACCATTACAATCACATCAGCACTATAATCAAAACACTGTTACAATCACAACACCGTTACAATCGCAACACTGTTACAATCACATCAGCATTACAATCACAACACCGTTACAATCACAACACTGTTACAATCACATCGGCACTATAATCAAAACACCGTTACAATCACAACACTGTTACAATCACATCAACATTACAATCACAACACCGTTACAATCACATCAGCATTACAATCACAACACCATTTCACGAGTTCGTGTGCCCATATAATCTTAGCATTAGTGGTAAACGGATTTGGCTTGATGTCCGCAATGGAGGGCTGAAAGAGACTATTCTACTCGAGCTCCAATAGCCCACCTATAGACAGAAGGATAAATGAAATAAATATGCATAAAGGAGGAGATGGGGAGGAGGAGGAATGCCAAAAGAGCTAACGACGGAAGTGGTAAGATGCTCTCTTTTATACTTGGATATTGGTTGGAAGATTAGATGGGCGTACTCCTCCCGAAATTTTGTTAATAACTTCACTACAATCACAACACCATTACAATCACAACACTGCCACAAACACAACACCGTTACAATCACAACACTGCTACAATCACATCATCATTATAATCAAAACAGTTACAATCACATTTTTCTGTTTGACTCCAATATTTGGTCTATCACACATCGCTATGTTAAACTGGTAATTTATATAATGATGATTTATTTATGATTGACTCACATACTCGCATGCATCTGTATTATTGATATTACAGGTGTTTAAAGTCACTGTGAAATCAAAATGGATGATTCTAATTTTTTCTATAAAAAGTTAGTTCTTAAAAAAAAAAAAAAAAAAGAGCACATGCTTTTGTAGTCTTTCATCAGAAACATTAACATGCCATCCATGATGATCTTAAGTCAGTGTAAACTAGTTCTCGTTGGCCCGGTTTCACAAACGGGACTTAGCTTAAGCCAGGACTAGGCCTTAGTTAAATTAAGATATTCAAGCAACTTTTACAAAAACTTCAGTCTCCATGTCTAGAGAGCATACGTGAGGCTGGATGACCTAGCAACCAGCCAGAACACCCTAGCAACCACACAGCAACACACCACAGTAGTGCTGTCAAATGATTAATCACGATTAATCGCATTCAAAATAAAAGTTTTTGTTCACATAATATATGCGTGTACTGTGTATATTTATTATGTATATATAAATACACACACATACAGTATATATTTAGAAAATATTCACATGTATATATTTATATTCATATAATTTATATTATATATAAATATATTTAATATATAAACATATTTTTCTTAAATATAAACATGCATGTGTGTGTATTTATATATACATAATAAATATAAACAGTACACTCACATATGTGTTAAAAACTTTTAATTTTGGAAGTGATTAATCGTTTGACAGCACTACACCACAGCATATCTGGTATCTGCTTTATCTGTTGTCTTTGATGAACTGTGTTCAGCTCCGTCAGGCTGGAGTCGCCATCAGCTGCAGTCGTCCAGCAGACGGTAACGAGGCTGAAGTGCAGATGAAGATGTCTCCTGTGTGTTTATTCTGAGGAGCTTCAGGACTGTGCTGATGGTGTAACGGCCTCGTCGTGCATCAGGGGGCGCCGCAGCATCACGGGGCTCTGTGAGAAGAGCGAGGGCACTTCAGGCCACCAGTCAGCTGAGATTTGGGTCATGAACGACTGAACCGTCAGTATCAGCTTCTTACATGAGTGTACATCAATCTGCTGGGGCAGAAGAGACTTGGAGCAGAATGAAGTTTTATATAGTGTTTGTGTCTCTGAACATATGAACTGTTCCAGACTGATGTAGAAGCAAGAGGATGATGGGAGAAGATATTTATCTGCTTGTTTAAATACTGTAGTTGTGTAGGACTGCCATTTATTATTATTCTGTTTTATTTGTATTTATAAGTTTTTAAGCACATCATTAATTGGTTTTAGTTGCAGAGTCTTTTCACTGTTGTGAAACAGTTTCATCATCTTACAGTGAAATTAAAGATTCATGAACTATCTTAATGTTTCTGGAACATTAATTTGATACATTCAAGATCATCTGCGTTGTTCCTTCATTTGATGTTCTAATGGACGCTGATGAGTGTGTGTTTCTGTGAGAAACCTCATGTTCTCATGAGATCGCAGATTTAGTTCATGTGTGATCACAGTCTGCATGTGAAGTGATGGTAGAGAGATACTGACATTTGTACACTGAAAATTTCCCATAAACTCACAGTTTTAGTTTAAGCTTCTTTTTTGACGACAGATATTTTTACATTTGTATTGCAGACAAAAATCAGTGTAATGACAAAGAAATAAAATGTGGACACACGTTCCTGGCCAGACATGTATTCTGTTCTGATTCCTCATCTGATTTCCTTTTCAGAAACGACTGAAACTCAATTCCAGAGCATGTGTTTGAATAAACTTTTGCTGTTGATCGTTTTTTCAGCATTTGTTGTGATGATGTGTGATGTTTGTGAAGGACGTGTGAATCAGTGACTCAGTTCAAGACTCGTTCATTCCACTCGATCTGCCAGCGAGTCACTGACCTCAAAAACACAGCAGAGTTACTTCCAGCCCGCCGAACGTTTGCAAACATGTGATTATTCATCTCCCTGCTTCATTCTCTCATTCTCTGAGAGTCTTTGTGTTCACAGACTCTGTTAAAGGCTCCAGGATCATCTGACACATTCAACTGATTCATTTCTGCCAAATGCATCAAAATTACGAGTTCAAGGAGTCAGGGCCGTCCCTGGCTGATGCGGGGCCCGGTGCGAAGGGCCCTGCTGAGAGTGACTGAACACAACTGCATCATTTGTTATGATGGGCTTCACCGAACGAGTTATTTGCTGATCTCATCAGAGGAAGATGCTGTCAGAATCATGTTTAAATATTAAACACACGTGGAATGCTGGGTAATATCATCAATGCCCTGTGAGATTAATGCAACTTTTATTTGCTTCATTAACTTTCACACTCATCCTCTGATGAAGATGTGTTCATTCATCAATCAAATGAGGTGAAGCGCAGGGGTCAGAGGTCATGTTTAGGGTCAGTCCTATGTTTCTGTGGGCAGTGAAAGCTATAAGATGTACAGTAAGTGGTGTGAAGGGTTGCGTGTGACCTGATTGTGTGTCACTACAGTGAGGGATTGTGGGAGATTAAACGCGCTGATCCTAGAGACGGATGGGATTTATCCTCAAACAGAATGAGTCCTGCAGAGCATCTCTCACACACACACACACACACTCTCTAACGCTGATGATACACGGGGCAACTTTTTGAGCAATGTTGCTGGGGAACTTTAGTTAATGTTGCTGTCAACGGGCAACCGGGTGAGACACGGGCCCACGACCGATCGAAAGTATCCAGATAGAAATGAGTTTCCTCTTCTCAGTGGGAAAGTACTCAAGCGAAACTGCTCAAAAAGTTGCCCCGTGCGTCATCAGCCTAACACACACACACACACACGCGTCTGGTTTGCTATCCTTGTGGGGACTCTCCATAGGCGTAATGGTTTTTCTACTGTACAGACCGTATATTCTGTTGCCCTACACCTAAACCTACCCACAGGAGACTACAGGCATCAAAAAACTTCATTCTGTGTGATTTATTAGCTTGTTTACCCGCGACACGAGTCCCCATGAGTCTGTGTGTGTTCAGGTTTAAGTCCCCACCTGAATAGAAAAACAGGTACACACACACACACACACACACACGATTTAGGTGGTGTACGAGTAATTTAGGCATATTTTCAAACGTTTGCCATTTACACAACACGCATACTTCACGCTGCCATTTATGGTTGTTATTGTTTTTTTTTAAGTCCAATTAATGTTGGATTGACAATATTCATATCTGGAAAAGCACGCAGATAACAGTAAAAAGTAAGAAAGAAGTTTAATTTACAATTTAATTATCAAATTATGTCACAAGTAGCCTACTCTTAAAGAATAACAGTTAAAAACGTAATTTACCACATTCAGTCCTTTATTATCGTATTTGGGCGCCAAAGATTTCTGCTCACTTTCAGTCGATCAGAGTTTGGTTCTGTCCTTCACTACACTGTCGAATTATTACCGAAATAAACCGAGATGATTCTCCATTCTTCAGTCTGATGTTCTTCCTGAAATACGAAGTTTAACCGTTTCATCTTTTATTCAGTTAAAATCCATCTGTCCACGAAAGGCATCATATGAGCTTCTGAAGAGAGAGAGAGAGAGAGAGAGAGTGAGTCCCCTCCCCTCAGTGTGTGTGTGTGTGTGTGTGTGTGTGTGTGTGTGTGTGTGTGGCTCAGAATCGCGTGCGAAGAGTCCGGCGTGTCATTCTGTGGAATCCGCCACCTGAAACACACTATATAACAGCAAACAGACACACACACACACACACACACACAAGTCTCTGCTGC
Source organism: Onychostoma macrolepis (assembly GCF_012432095.1). NCBI lineage: Eukaryota > Metazoa > Chordata > Actinopteri > Cypriniformes > Cyprinidae > Onychostoma > Onychostoma macrolepis. The sequence goes on along the minus strand of NC_081178.1, from coordinate 216,257 downwards.
AGCTCATTCTGCGCTCGATCATCTCACAGCAGGTAGCCTACTTTCATATCGATTTATTGATGATTAGAGATGCTTGCTTTGACTGTAAACAGCACCAGAATCGTTTAGGAATGAATCTTTGAATGAATCATTCATGCATTTGATTCTGTATTTAAACTAATGAAATGAAATCAGTGTAATGAATGATATCAGATATCGAACTGAGTGCAAAGAATGCCTCCACAAACCGTAGTTTTATTGTTAGGAGCCTGTATGTGTTTCAGAGCATCTGTTGGTGAAGATGATTCCTCCTGGAGACTGTCTGTACGCTGGGAGGAAGAGGAGGAAACCCGTCCAGAAACAGTTAAGAGTCTTATCTTACATTCACTAACAGCTGTGTGTGTTTCAGTTCATCAGAAACTCTCTGAGCGACGCATTGTTTTCCTAAATCAAAACACTTCCCTTGACAATAATAATAATCATTTATTTTATGGTTTAAAACAACAACAACAATACTACTACTACTACAACTACTCATTTTTCTTTGGTTTAAAACAATGCAGTAAAGAAAACATTAAACGCTTATGTGACACTAATCATCAACATAAGAGAAAGTGAGTCAAACTGTTTGAGATTGAAATGATTAGAAAAGAGATTAAATTAATATTGAGACCAGAACGCAGCAAGTAAACATTGATAAAACCTCAGATGATTTTAAACGCACTGTAAAGTCATAACTGTCCCGAGATGAGGTTGTTTATGTTGAATATATTCATAGCTGCTTCAGAAGAGTTCAGAAACGGCTCGAGTCCTGAGCTGAAGCTGGAGCTCGTGAAGCTGGAGCTCGTGAAGCTGATCGATTGCTGATATTTGAATGAGTCGGACGCACCTGCTACCGTTAGCTAGTTCCTTCATCTCAGATAAACTGACCGGTCCTCAGAGTCAAGGGTCAGTCCGGTGTGAGAAATTCATTCATTTATTTCTTTATTTGGCCTCGTGAACCGAGTGAACTCGTGTGTTCAGTGTGCAGTGAGATGAAGAACAGCACTGAATATCACCTTTAACCCTCACCGACTCAAGCTGGGCAATTATTGATTATTATACATTTGTTTTTAGAAAGCCCTGGTTGTAAATATCATAATTTTGGGGCAGAATAAGAATTTGTCTTCAGCCCTGTGAATTTTATGGTCTACTTTTTATTAAATGATCATTCTTTATCTGTTATCATTCGTAATATTTATCTGTGCTGTGTGAACGAACTTGTTTGATTGAATTTTGTTATAGACTGTCGCATTAATAATAGATGTTGTTTGTGTCACTGAACATTATGAGAAATATATTACAGGTCAAAGATTTCTAGTGCTGTCATTGGCTCTGTCTGTGCTGTGTGCAATGTTTTTGCTCTGTCCTTCTGAATGTGGTCTAATCCAGAGTAAAGAGTGTTTTCTGTGAACGCGTCAGGCGTGTTGTAGTCTGACTGCCGCTGATCTCCGAGGCTTGAGTCGATTCTGGCTCGTTGTTGCTTCAAGTGCTGTTGTTATGTCCAGCAGAAAACCAGCGGCAGTGACGGAGAAATCCAACCCGTCGAAGCGGCACCGCGACCGTCTGAACACTGAGCTGGACCGACTGGCCAGTCTGCTGCCCTTCTCCCCCGAGATCATCTCCAAACTGGACAAACTCTCCGTTCTGCGTCTGAGCGTCAGCTACCTGCGGGTCAAGAGCTTCTTCAGCGGTGAGTGTGTGTGAGTGACTGTGAGTGTGTGTGTGTGTGTGTGTGTGTGTGTGAGTGACTGTGAGTGACTGTGAGTGTGTGTGTGTGTGTGTGTGTGTGTGTGTGTGTACCTGTTTTTCTATTCAGGTGGGGACTTAAACCTGAATACACACAGACTCATGGGGACTCGTGTCACGGTGGGGACCTAAATTGAGGACCCCATGGGCAAACAAGCTAATAAATCACACAGAATTAAGTTTTTTGAAAATCTAAATGTCTCCTGTAAGGGGTAGGTTTAGGTGTAGGGTTGGTGTAGGACAATAGCACATACAGTAAGTACAGTATAAAAACCATTACGCCTATGAATGTCCCCACAAGGATAACGAAACAAGTGTGTGTGAGAGAGAGAGTGAATGAGTGAGAGTGCGTGTGTGTGTGTGTGTGTGTGTGTGTGTGTGTGAGTGTGTGTGTGTGCGCATGAGTGTGTGTGTTTGCACTGGTGTTTAGGAGACTTTATATCAGACCGCACAGCAAATGTCTTTATGAGTGTTCAGCTCACATTTGACAAAAACAACATGCTTTTTTCACGTCTGAACAGCATTGTGGGATACGCTGTCTTACTGCCTTTGCTTTAAAACTGGAATATGTTGAGTAATTGTCCAATATTCTGAAATCTTTCAAATCTTTATGGGTTTTCTGCAGTTGATTTAGCAGTGCTCTGTTTAGTGTATAAATGGCTGAAGTGTTTGGTGATCAGAAATGATCTCTGGATGGACTGAGGTGGATCATATGTGATTGTAAATGCCGTGTGCTGGTTAATACATACATGAACGTGAAGACACACACACACACTGTCTTCTGAGTTTGTGTTTGTGGGTTTGAGCTCCTGGATGTGTGTGTGTCTGAGTCAAATCATTTATTAAAGTCATTTGTGCAGTGACTTACAAAGCTGTTAAGACAAGTTTAAAGACATATTCTTTAAATTAAATAAATCATCACTTCAATTAAACATTAAATCATTAAATGCATGAATTTAAAAAATGAGCTTGCTTAACTAAAGAAAAAATGACACTTTATTAATTTTTTTCAGCAAGCTCATTGATATGCACACATCTCAGGTTGAAGTGTTCACCACTAGAGGGTGTGAGAGGTGAGACACACAGGGAATGCTGGGATACTGAGCCTGTAGACATCTGTAAGGAGCCGCTTCTGAAGTGTCTGTGTGACATTTAATAACTGATGTAGAATAAAAGTGTAAGAAATAATGGCTGATTTGGAAAACCCTGAATCATAGTTCAGAAATATTGATGCTCAAATAGAAATGAAAGAAATGGAAGTGATGACATGTGACATGCATTATTATATGTGTTGTGCGGTGATTATTAGCACTGGTAGGAAATGATGAGAGATCATATAGATCACATAGAGACATTCATCATCTGAGCGCCGTGAACTTGTGACCGTCGTTATGAAACAAGCAGAATGTGACTGTAAGAGACACGACTGCAGCGGAAGCTCGTTTAACACACACTCAATGAGTTATTTATGGAAAACTCTTACATTTATGCATTTAGCAGCTGCTTTTATCCAAAGTGACTTCCAATGCAGTTCACTGGAAACTGAACCGCCATCTGCTCTTTGAGCTGCAGGAACGCTAACCGTTACTGAAAACCGCTTTAAGATGTGGGTTTTATAAAAAAAAAAATATTTATTTGTTTATGTATTAAAGTGTGAAAACACTTGGAGGGCCACATGTTTTCTTGTTAAATCAGGATCGATATTAAAAATATCTCTGTAAGTTGAAAAACATCTTGTATTTTTAAGGAGCAATTTTTTTTCATTTGAATAAAATCAGTATATATAAATTAATGAATAATATACAGTAAATACCGTTTTGTTTTATTTGAAGTTTGACAAGACAGGATATTGCAACATTGCTATATATATATATATATATATATATCAGTATAACACAGATACACAAAAAAGGCATCTGTTGGACACTTGCAGAATAACTCAATCAGGGCTGATCATTGGAGTTCTGTCACTGCAAACACTTAGATAACGATGCTTCTGGAAAACATTAACTTAACTTTAACTTTCACTGAACTTATAACACCTCGGGGAACTCAGACATATTTAATATCATGTTTAAGGCTTCACAAATGATATCTGTAAATCTTTAATGTGTTCACTTGTAGTGTGTGGAAATTGAAGCTGGCATGAACCCAAATTATTCACGTCGCTCTTGTTGCACAATTCGCCTCATATAAAACTCAAACCACAGACGCTCTCAGTCTGTCTGTCTGTCTGAGACTGCATTATCCAGTCTTTGATGGATCTCAGTCTCTTTCTGTCCATCATCTCTCCCACAGACCTACAGCAGCACATTACGTTTACTGTAACTGCGTTTGTCAGTCGCTGGTGGTTCATGGCAGACGCTCTTTGGCCTGAATGGAGAAAGTTTTTCAGGATGAACTCTGACTGCAGTCATGAGAGGAAACGCTTGAGCAAGACGTGTCTAAAACGCTCATCCTGCACAAACCAGGAGCTTGAAGAAGGAAGGAGATCAGATCAGCCACAGGAACCGGGGACGTCACTCGCACGTCAGCGCAGGCCTCTGCTCCGCTTTCATGTGTGTGTTTGAAGAACAAGAAGAGTCTTCAGGATGTGTAAAATCTGTGGAGAGAAACCGCGGCGCGGCTGTGTCCACGCTACACCAAAACAAACAAAACACATCGAGTTACCATGGCAACGCAAAATAACAAACAATATCATAATATGGCATACACATTATTATTTTCAGAAAACCAAAGCGTTCTTGAATGTTATTTATAGAAGTATATGAGAAGTAGTTTTAAGGTTAAAAAATAATTGTCATACTAGACTTCTAATAATAATGTTTGATTTTTAATCCATGATTTAATGTTGAGTTTATTGTTGAATTACGTTATGTTAGAATTATGCTAAATTAGTTTAACATAGAATTAACATAGAATTATGTTAAAATAGTTTTTTTTTTACAGTATTAGATTGTAAGGGCGTGAAAACAATTCATCATTCAGACTCTTCAGCTACAGGACTTAAAGTGGTCATGAACTGCCTCTGAGGTCCACTTATAATGTTAAGATTTTTACATCATAAAACATAATTTAGAAGTAATAGGCTATTTTCTGTTCTGTTTTGACCCCCCTCATCAGAACGCTCTGTTTGAATCGAGTGGAGGGTTGTAGATTCGGAAGTAAACGCCCACTGCTGTGATTGGCTAATAGTTGTGTGTGATTGACAGTCTACATTCCTCACAGATGGACGCTGCTGTGATTTAGGTCATATCTCAATACATATCAAACGATCTGTAAGAAGAGACGAAGCAATAGTGATCATGTAATGAAAACAGTTACTTGTGTTGCGACATTACTGTCGGATCCAATATAGTCGACAGCATCGTCTTTTAGTTTCAGTCTTTCTGAAAATCCCGAATCGAATTGTTCCTTGTTTGTAAACGAATCCGCAGTAAAATGAAGTGAACAAAGGACCGAGTTCTAAATGACGCGGTCTTGATTTTCAATAAAAATAAAGTTAATTAACTCTTTCCTAACGTTGGGATCAGAAGGAAAACACTCCACTGCACAGCGAGTATTCACAGCATCTTTATCGTTTGGTTTCTGCGGCTCTCCAGTAAACACTACATATGTGAATCAGTGGGCGGGGCTAAACAGGCAGTGATGTAGAAGCAGGCGTTGATTAACTTCTGCGGAGGCGGGGCTTATCCACACTATTGCATCATAGAGTAGAACATTCCACAAGCTGTCATTTGGCAGACTGCCTTCAATATAAGCTGTTTTTATACTAACAAGAAAGGATGTTTTATAGTACGGTGTCTAAAGATCAAGGGAATTTTGGTTTCTCAGTTCATGACCCCTTTAATTATGAATAATATGAATATCAATAGTTCTCAATGCAAGAGAAATGAAGAGATCCTCAAGGGTGAAGAATATGGACAGATTGGCCGCTTGCGTCTCTGCAGCGCAGGGAAGTTCAAGCTTCTGTTCAGCGAGTGTTTGTTCATGAAGGTAATGGAGTGGAAGTCTTTGTTGGCCCAACATCATGGGTAGAGTCTGTCAGATGAGATTGTCGTCAGCCGCGGGCAGTCGGCCGCTCGGATTCACATTCAGTCCACTGAAGCAGAGAAACTGCTGTGTGAGAGTGAGTTCATCATCTCTTCAAATACAGATCATCTCAATCACACCAAATCAAGTGATATTTGACCACAAACACTCACTGTTTTCAACCTGCTCTAAACCTGCTGATTGGTTAGTTGGTCATTTACAGGACTGTATCATGTTTTTAGTATTTTAATATGCCAGTAATCATCGGTTCTGGTTGTATTTGTTCGTTAGACTTTTTTTTGTCTCCGGCGCTTCACTGTTAGCTGAATTATATTCCTTCTGAAAATCATCCTGCAAACGTCCACGTGACGCTTGGAGCTCAATCGCATCACTGGCTCCATGTGAGCGTTAATGAGATCTGTTAATGAAGCGTCTACCCACAGACACAGAGGAGATTATTAGAAGCATCACGAGCCTCAGCAGCTTCTCGAGAAAAGCTTTGAGTTTGGAGATCTGTGACGATCTGATCATCTGACGCACAACAATCACGTTGATTTGAAAGTTACTCTGAATAAAAGCACCTGCTAAACAAATACATGTAAATATTCACAAGCCAAAGATCAGGAGGATTTTCCTTTTTTAGAGAGTCTAAAAAACAAAAAGGAATCTTTCCATCCAGTTTAGTTCTCTCTGAAGTGTGTGTGAAACTGGGAAAATAAAGCCCAGTGGAGAGAGAGAATACCAAACATCAGGAAGAGCGAGGCATGTGTGTGTGTGTGTGTCAGACAGTACTTTAGTGGCTAATGAATGCAGTGTTTCAGCGCTGTGTTGCGTGACTCTGCTGTTTGGCAGCGATCCTGAAGCCTCAGGCCACGTTTGAGGAAAATCGTCTGAAGTGCCGTAAACAGACCCTCAGTGTCGCGCTGTGATTGGCTGCTTGTCGTGATGTCACAGGATTTGCTGGTGTGTGAATCTGTCCAGCACACGCGTCACACACACAGTCTATTTCATTGTATTCTTTAAGAAATAAGAGTCAGTGTTTGTCCTTCATTTTTCTGTGAGGTTATTCAGTCAGACTGTTTGTGTCTGAATTCACAGCCCAGTTTTGGATTTGAAGTCTCTTTTGGAGGAAGTTTATTGAAGAAGTGGGCGTGTCAATCACACCTGCTGTTCTGATTGGCTGCAGGGCTGATGATGTCACAGTCACAGTTTAATATAAGATATTTCTAGTGCAGCTGTTGGAATATCCTGCTCTCAGGTCATTTGTAGTGATTTGATTGTGATTCGTTGTCATTAATGCTCTCGTTAGTGTGATAAACTGTTAAATGCACATTAGTCTGTTACGATGTGTCATATTCATTAACGTTCATTTTATTTAATGTTTGTTGAAAATCTTCTCTCTTAATTTATTTTTTTTTTTTTTTGTAGTTCGACCTTTGACTACTGGCTGGTTTAGTTAGATGTAACTCACTTCTGGAGACAAAGTATAGTTATGTAAACACACACACACACACACACACACTCACACACACACAGACTCAGAGTATCAGGTTCAGGGTTGTTTGCGTTCAGCAGCTGTTCTGATGTATTATTTTCACTTTGCGTGCGGACTGCAAAATTTTCTCTTCTAATGATGCAAGTGTTTGTTTGCATCATATGTCACACACACACACACACACACAGCTATTCCTATCATTATGGGGACATTCCATAGATGTAATGTTTTTTCTACTGTACAAACTGTATTTTCTTTCCTCTTACCCTAACCCTACATAAAACTACAGGCATTTTTAGATTTTCAAAACACTTCATTCTGTATAATTTATAAGCTTGTTTCCTCATAGGGACCAAATAATGTCCCAGCAAGATCAAAATTTACTGCTATTACTATCCTTGTGGGGACATGTGGTCCACGTAACATAGTGAAAATCAGGTACACACACACACACACACACACACATTTGTTTAACATAATGGGGGTCTTTCCATTGATTACTACAGTTTTTTGCTGATATTTTCTATTGCTTAAACAGTTGTTGTGCATGTGTTCTTGTTCTTGTTTCTCTGTTGTGATGGAGGAGTTGGATGTTTCTCAGATGACAGAGGAACATATAGAGGAGATTTGGGTTGATTAGACGAGTGTTTGTGTGAGCAGTATTACAGTCACACGCTCCATATATTACAGTGTAATTGCACGAGCTCTTCAGTTCCAGCAGCCCATAATAACATCAGTGCCAGGCCCGAGGCTCGTGTGAGTCCCATCAGCCCCATTAGGACATGAACACAACCGTTTGAAGCTTCATTCACATCGCCAGAGCTTCGCACGCGAGAGAGAGAGAGAGAACTGCTCCAGCGTCAGCTGATCTGGTTACAGCCCAATATTCCTGATCTGTTCAGCTGCTGCTGCTGGTGTTTCACTGTCCTACACTCACAAACACCATCACACACCTCTGAAGTGCTTCATACTGACAAGACACGAACCCTAAACCTGCTGCATTTCTGGAAAACAAAGAAAAGTGATTACTCGAATCATGGGAAATAATTTCTCCCCTTTCTATTCCTTTCACATCCCACACACACACTCACAGATCTGTTTGGGAAATGACTCACGCTGCTGCACATTGTTTTAGTCACGGCATGAAAAGTGTTTGAAAAGTGTCTGTAACATCCTCCATCCAGCAGCAGCTGTCCGGCTCTTCAGTGTGTGTGTGTGTGTGTGTTATCTTCACCTGCTCATGTCATCAGGGGTTTAATTTCTTATGTTTGAGACCTGGAGCTGGACTCATAGCCATATTCTTATATACTGTACTTATAGCCATCTTACTTCATTATACAGCGTACTCTAGTTAGCACTAGTTAGTACCAGTTAACAGGAGTGAGCCATCTCACAAACAGAGAGAGAAATAAGTTTCAGTAGTTTAAAGTCTCTTTGTTGTTATGTTCTGTATTGAAGTGATTCAGTCAAGATGTTTAATGCCAAATGGACTGAAAAAATGTGTTTGACATGTTCAGATGAGTGTTGTTGAGTCGATTCAAATGCCGTGAATGAATGTTGGCTCTGTTGAACTGCTGCGTTTGGATTCAATTAAAGATCGACTTCAGCGCTCACATGCAAACATGTCTGTCTGTCTGTCTGTCTGTCTGTCTGTCTGTCTGACTGTCTGTCTGTCTGTCTGTCTGTCTGACTGTCTGTCTGTCTAACTGTCTGTCTGTCTGTCTAACTGTCTGTCTGTCTGTCTGTC
>NC_081178.1:177216-204716 GCF_012432095.1 Onychostoma macrolepis | reverse complement strand
TGCTGTGGACCGAAATAACTTTGAATGAAAAATGGATTTTGTTTGAACGTCTTTAAGCGTGTGAGTGGTTTATTTGTGAGCCGAATCTCGCAGACAGCGCTGAATTACAGCTCTTTGGGTCGCAGAAGCGGGAAAGCGCTATGAAGTAATGGTGTGTTGGCGGAGCGGGCTGTCCGTCGCAGGGTTGCGTGCCACGGTTTGTTTTGCATTGAGGCCACATGTTCCAGCTCATACCTCAGCCGCAGTTTATAAATTCAGTGTATTTAGGAGTTTCTTCCGAGCCGTGCTGCATCTGGAAAGAGCACAACGACATCAATCTGAGGAGTTTAGTGAAACAAAAACAGTTTCAGTCAAAGTTTGGGAGTTTTAGTTAAATCGATAATGAATAACACACATCAATTGTGACAAAGATGACGGTTAAAGGAAAAAAACAGGCTGTTCTTACACTGCTGTTTTCACAGCTGCTTCTCATCGCAGTCTGCGAAAGTATCGAGTGTTTCACGACTGACTGAAGAGAAACCAGAATCAGAATGAGCTTTTATTGCCAAGTCTGTTCACACACATGAGGAATTTGTCTTGGTGACAGAAGCTTCTAGTACACAGAAATACAATATTACAAAAATGAAATGGAATAAACATAGAAAAAATAACAAAGCACAGACAAAAAGAACATATGTACTGACAGTGTACAGGAAGTTTATTAAAAACAATGGAATGGATATATATGTAAATATGTTGTCCGGTGGTACGATTGCAGGAGATGATGAACACTGATGCCAAACACGAACCCTAAAACGCATCTCATCCTCAGCCCAGAGTCCAGTGTGAAAGAGAGTCAGTGTTTGCTGGTGTCTGTTCATTTCTCTGACGTTTCGCAGGCTCTCTGAGCTCAGCTTCTGTCTTCAGTGTAAACATCTGATCCTCCAGCTGCGCTGTAGAAGTGAAGGGGGTTTGCGGCTTCTCTTGGACACGTTTGCATGTCGCTGGGCAGCAGCAGCTCTGCTGGATCCGCCCTTCTGCACGCTACGCCTGGGAACTGGTCCAGGACTGGGATTTACCCTGCTGCTCCGGGAATCCTGGACAACTGTCTTCAGACGCTCGCCGTCAATGCATTCATTTCATATTACTTCTTCTTTAGATGAGAAATACTTTCAAATGGAGCTCGAGTGTGTTGCGTTCAGTCTGAAGTGAGACCAGATGAGATCCGCTGTTGTTTATGTGACCAATATTCATTTGACTTTGAAATGATGCAGCTATTAATGTTGTTGTGATTGCATTGTCACACTTTCTTATGTCAATCCCAGTCCATTTTCTGCCTTCTCTCTAGTAGAAAGACAAAACAAAGCCACTCACAACAGGATCACAGTCCATCTGTGAATAGAAAACTTCAGAACATCCTAGAGATATTTGAGGGAAGGAGTCATAAATCAAAGCGCTGCTGATGGGAAAATGGCGGAAAAGCTGTTGTGCCGTTGATGTGCAGCTGCCCGGAGGGCGATGGGGTCGAGTGTTGCGTGCCAAGCCACATTACAACACCCACAGATTCACCAGCAATACACCGCTGGCCAAAAGTCATGCTGTTTGGATTTTAATAAGCAAATACTCCAGAATCTGGGATTAGATCATGATTGCAGTGATTAATATGTTTGTGGCATGTCATATGTTTGAAAACAATTTTTTAAAGCTTATTTGTTGCAGTGTGCAGGTTTTCATTTCTGAAACAACCATGTACGAAGAAAAATCCTGTGACCTTATTCTGGATTCATTGGGTTCGAATTGTCAAAGAGTTGTTCAGGGAATCAGTCCTGACTTTGACTCCATTGAGTCTTTGGGATGTGCTGGAGTCGAATTGACTTCACAGAGTTGTTTGAGTCTCCCGTTGGCAAACGAAATGTATTGTGATGGTGCATAAGGTTTTCGAAACGATGCAACAATCGATTCACACTGTAAAGGGCAAAGCTAAAGTTTGCAAAGCTAAAGTCAGTTCAGCAAAATATTAGAGTGTTTGACTTTTTCGTTTGTTCAAGCAAACAGCACTTGTAGATCAGACTTTGAGACCTCGCTGTATTTGATTCTCCTGAATTACATTTAAACAGAACAAAAGCCCCTGTTGAAAAAACCAGCATATGCTGGTTAGGTATGTTTTGAACCAGCTCAAACCAGCAGCCATGCTCCAAAACATACCTAACCAGCATATGCTGTTTTTTTTTTTTTCAACAGGGGCATGTGAGGAAGCAACAGAGAATCACTAATGAGAAATAAACAAGACGCAAACTTCTGCTTCCCTGCTGGACACTCGTGTGAATCGAAACACATTTGTGACGTTCCCGCAGGCCCCGATCCAGACCTGAAGAACCGCTCTGACCGCTAGCAGCCCACTGCATGCCGTTTATTTACTCAGGAAACCATAACAAATTCATGGTGTGGCAGTGATAATGATCTGTGGTGTTTGTGGATAACTAGAGCACACGCCAGCTTCACGCCTGTAATGAGCGCTGCGAGACGAGTCCAGTGTTTCTCCAACTCAAAGACTCGAGTCTTAAATGAAACTGTTAAAACTTCTTTACTTTTTCATGAAGCTTTTATGTTTTGATGCCCCAAAGAAATGAAGAGAAACTATTGTGTAAACAGAAGTTTGTAATTGTCAGATTCTCGTATGATCATGCAGCAAATACACGAGATAATGTGTGTGAAAGCGATCGCAGCGAGGAGCGTCTGAAGGTGTCTCTTGTGTTGTACGGTCAGGAGATAGACCGTGTTTTCTCCACGAGGTTTTGCGGTGCTGCTTTACTTCTGCAAGATCACTACATAATCACTACATTGTCCCTGATCGATGCATGGTGTGTTTTTACTGTGTGAAGGGTGTAAATGAGAGGACAGGAGATGCAGTGAGGTTGGGTTTGATCACATTAACCATTAAATGAATATGTTGTGAACAGATGAATGGGGGCTGTCGATGCAGTAATTAATCTAGCGCGGGTGGCTGGAATATCCGCTAATTTGCTGGGATCAAGTGATGTCCCTGATCCGTATCAGTATGGCTAATTCATGATGGCTGTTTTTGGTGTTGGGTGACTTTGACCCGCTGGACAGCATCCAAACATATCCATTTCTCCGTTGGCACAATCTCACACATACGCCTATGTTGTAGGTATTTCAAAACAAATCTGAAAATGTTTTATTATTTTCCCAAACGTTAATGGCGGTTAGACAGCTGTTCGGTATCTTGAGCGCATTGCGTTATAGTGAGCCTCGATGATCTGCGAGGACAGACGAGAATAATGTGAGACTGTCTCTTTAACTCCTAAACTCAAGCTGGAATGTCAAGCTGCTGCCTTCTAGATTAGAGACAAAAATAACCCTTTCCCAAAACTAGTTCCACATTCCAGAGAGTTTGCATGTGGGATCAATAATGACTTTATGAAGCCAGATATGAACAAAACCAAAGGATATTTTAGTCAATTTTTAGCAGAGAGAGAGAAAACATGACAATAAACATCAACACAAGTGTTCCAAACATTTAGTGCGCTTGTGTAAATGCAGTAGCGGTTCTAACACACAAACACATCTGGGTTAATATGATTTGTGTTTCGACACTGAATAGATGAATTGTTTTTCTGGCAGTGTTTCTCTGTACGGATCCGCTGGACGAGAAAGAATCAAATCAAATGTCAGCAGATTAGTGAATGACAGAAGCGCTGCACACGTTTGCTTTGTGTTCAAACAGGTTATTTCCTTTATCTTTTACTTGATTAATTTAAACGTTTGTATTCTACTAGAAATGTGAGAATTATTCATGTGACTCTCAGTATTGACATTCTAGACAGAGACCGTTTAAGTTCCCCAAGCAGAGGACGAGAATAGTGCAAATTAATAATGGCAAATGTGAACAACATGTCGATGTCACGTTACCAGCAGAACATAGAGAGGAGCTGCGGACGCACAATAGCACATATAATGAACTGTTAGGCTCCATAACATCAGGGTTTAACCTTCTGCAGTGAGCATTCATGGCCTGCCAGCAGTCATCAATATTTAACAGCTGTTGTTCTTCTGAAAGTCTTTATAGGCTAATGTGGCTTCCTCCGTTTGCACGCAAGGGCCTGGACTCACGCCAGCCGTCTGTCAGAGACGCTGCAGATTGACAGAGGACTGGATCGCGTGACAGCAGCGGCTCGCTCAGCCAGCGCCTCTCTCTCTCTCTCTCTGTGTGTGTGTGTGTGTGTGTTTCCTGTGCTGGTTGGTCGGATGGGGTAGTGGGCGGGGCTCTGTGTGTGTCAGACTGCTGTTCACTTGAGCTCAACCACCAAACCATTCAGCACAGCGAAACCAGGCTCAGACCATTGTAAATGACTGGATCAGTTTAAACACGCTGAAGGGTCACAAACGCATGTAAAGCATCCAGTCTTAATCGATTCATTGTTAAACTACTGTGAGTTTGGAAGAGGGACTCCTGCTTCACTTCTTTATGATTCACGCATGTGATGAGTCAATGAAGATCAGTGTTTTTGTTTCTGGATCAGCTATGCTTTGATATTTACACAAGTTTGCATTGATTACAGTGATTTCAGTTCATCAACAACATGAAGCACATGAAACACACATTAGAAGATGGCAGAGATTGAGGCTTTTCCAAACACAATGAGCTTTTCTCTTATGTTATGATTTGAATAATGTTGTTGAAAAAGAGGAAGAGAACAGAGCTGAAGTTCACTGTTCACACAATAGAAAATTCATGCCAGTCACTTGTAAGAAGTCAAATGTAATGTAAATGAATGTATAAAGTATTTCACTCTATTCTTTCCTGTTTCTGCAGCTGCTCAGGAAAACCCTCGTGAGAAACACGCGAGCGGGAAAGAGCGCGACACGGTGGCCAGCAGCGTCCCTGAGAGCCAGCTGCTGCTTGAGGTGTGTGTGTGTGTGTGTGTGTGTGCGCGTTCTTGTGACAAATGAGGACATAAATGTGTAAAATGACAAGGGTATGACAGGTATTACCAGGAGAAGGTGACTTTTCAGGACATTGACCCATGTCCCCACTTTTCAAAACGCTTCTAAATCACTCAGAATGAAGTGTATTGAAAATCTGAAATAGCAGACAGTCTCCTGTAAGGGGTAGGTTTAGGTGTAGGGTTGGTGTAGGACAATAGCACATACAGTAAGTACAGTATAACAACCATTACACCTATGGAGAGTCCCCACTTTTCACAAAAACAAACGTGAGTGAGTGAGTGTGTGTGTGTGTGTGTGAGTATGTGTGAGTGTGAGAGAGAGAGAATGTGTGAGTGCGTGTGTGTATCCATACACATGTGCCCCGATGACAACAGTAACTGTGGCATTGATTCTGTAGAACTAGAACAGTTGGTTTTAACTAGTAGGTTGATTGACTTGTTTTGAACTGTTCACACAAACCAGACGACAGACGAGTGAGAGGCAGCGCTGAGCTCCAGAGACTCTCGCTGAGCAGCACAATGTGTTGCGTGACTTGAGGAATCACAGACTGATCCCAGAGGAGAGGAATATTCCAGATTCTCCTTCTCTCTGCTTCCGTGGAAATTCTCTGAATGGGTTTCTTTCGTGACCTTTTTGATGTGCCTTTGAAGTCTGTGTGACAATGTGAGAAAGGAGGAAAAGCCATCAGGATGTCAACAGAGAGAGAGAAAAAGAGTTTTCACGATTCGATCAAAGTCTCTGTTGTTAAATTCAGATCTGCTCCGAGCAGCAGGTGCTGCTTTCCATGAAGATTGTGAATCACAGATACAGCCGACAGTAAATACAACCATAAAACTGTTCAACAAAACCAACATACAAGCAGGAGTTTGATATCTTCATATCCGAAATAACATTTACACACTGAATGAATGAATAAATGAATGTATGAATGAATGCACAGATACATACAGTATATACTACAGGCCAGATCACAGGTCAGTGACGAGTGTTTGTTGTGTTCAGTCTTTAGCAGGTTTTGCGCTGGTCATCAGCAGTGATGGGATGGTCTTCTACGCCTCCTCCACCATAGTCGACTACCTGGGCTTCCACCAGGTGAGCAGAACATCTCACACACACACACACAAACACACAAACACAAACAAACACAAACAAACACACACACACACACACACACACACACACACACACACATGTTCGTTTTTGTGAAAAGTGGGTTCATCCCATAGGCGTAATGGTTGTTATACTGTACTTACTGTATGTGCTATTGCCCTACACCAACCCTACACCTAAACCTACCCCTTACAGGAGACTGTGCATTTCAACTTTCCCCAAAAAAACCTCATTCTGTGTGATTTATAAGCGTTTTGAAAAGTGGGGTCATGGGTCAATGTCCTGAGATGCCACCTTCACCTTGTAATACCTGCCATACCTTTGACATTATACACATCTATGTCCTGACTTTTCACAAAAAACACACACACACACACACACACACTTACAGAGAAACAATAGCTGTGTCAAGTGTGTGTGTGTGTGTGTTAACCATTGGCCTTTTTGCGTGGAATCTGTAGCTTTATTGTGGTCAGACTGCTCAGATTCCTGGATGTCTGTCTAAAGCTGCGGGTCATTATGTGTTAAACGTCGTGTGACACTGAAGTACAGCAGATCCCAGCCCTCCCAAAATAAGCCTGCATGTGTAATTCTTCCTCTGCTTTGCTTTTTTATCAGAAATTACAAATTCTTTCTATAATACTGAAGCTTGACCTGTATTTTCCATACGACAGGCACGCAAAGCTCTCTGAACATTTGCCTTGTAAAGCAGTAGTTCCGTATGACTGATCGCATGAGATCCGCCTGCTAAAAGAAAAAATAACCTGGTGCTTCAAAAGTCATTGTTCTTCAGAGGATAATTGTCCCAGTTACTGTGATGGTGCTCCTCAAACTCACACAGATTTACCACAACAACTTGTGATATTCGGACCACTTCACACACATGTTTGTTTTTGTGAGAAGTGGGGACTCTCCATAGGCGTAATGGTTGTTATACTGTACTTACTGTATGTGCTATTGTCCTACACCAACCCTACACCTAAACCTACCCCTTACAGGAGACTGTCCAGTTGTCCATATCTCACATAGGTGGATCTCGAACACGATATGATGAAAGAGAACAATAGGTTACTGTTCGTAACCTCGTTTCTCTGAAAGATCGAGTGGAGAGATCCACCAAGTTTGCCCCGCTTGCTGCATGAGAAGCGAATATGCTCAATGAGGAAAGGTAGCGCGTGCGGTCGCTTTATGCGCTCGGTTAAAGGTGCTGTATGTAGGATTTTGACTCTACTAAAGCATAAAAATACCATAATATGTTTGCAGATATTTAAGAAACATGCTAAGTTAGCATATTGTTTATCTGAAAAACAATGCTACAGTCATTTATTCTCCTTTGAAAATGTGCATTCCGGCCCGGAATATCTGTGTTTGTTACGGTTTGTGAAACCCGCCCACTGCCAGTTGACCCAATTATATTTCAGCACCGCGGGTTGCCAGTTGGCGGAAAACGCAGCGTATTTGTGCGTTATGTGCGCTCGTTCCTATTGGTGTCCTTAATCTGGCAACCTGCGTGTGCGTCAAGTCTGAGGAGGGGCCGGGTGAAAAAAAACATTTCCAATATTTTTAATTTGGACTGCAATACCTAGTTCAACCGCTGGGTGTCAATCCTACATACAGCACCTTTAAGGGGCGGCCCTTTACCTGCCATTGGACACACGCTCCTGTCTGTCAAGCCAGACTTGGTGCAATTGGATACTTCTGCAGAGATCAGGCGCGGATGCCCTTCCCATAGGAGGATCTCTCCACTCGATGTTTCAGAGAACTGGGGATACCAACAGTAACCTATTGTTATTCTTAAACTGTTGTTGACATCCTATCTAAAACGTGATTTGGCCCAAAAAAAAACAAACAAAAACAACAATAACGTTACCACTTTAATATGTCTTGCAATATCCGTGCATGCAAAGGATCTGCACGATCCTCTTGTTCAATAATCTTGGGGTCAACTGATATGACAATACTGACAAACTTGCTGCTTTGGCAAGGGGCGGGGCAGTACTGAAACACCGTCTAAGCTGTTCGCCAATCATAACGCACTGAGACAGCTAACCAATCACAACACATTTCATTTTTCGGAAGGCGGGCCTTCATCAAACTCGGAACTAATCGATCCGTTTGTGCCAGGCTGGGGAGAGAGGTACTGTAATAATGCGATTTTCAAACCACCAAGCATGAGAGCATGTTCTAGTACACCCCCAAAACAAAATCAAGACTTTGTAAAAGAGCATAATAGGACCCCTTTAATATCCTAATGATTTTTGGCATAAAAAAAAAAAAAAAATCAATAATTTTTACCCATACAATTTATTGTTGGCTATTGCCACAAATATACCTGTGCTACTTATGACTGCTTTTGTGATCTTGTGGTTTAATATTTGAATAAGTCCAATCTTCATATTATGATGGGAATTGAGTAAAATAAAAGACAAACTGTCATTGTATACATTTTAATAAAATATCGCAAACTACATTATTTTGGCTTGTAAGGAGCAATTATGTCAGATTTGGCAGCTTGATTTCTGGCCAGTCGGTGATGTTGTGTATCAGCCGTGCTGTGTGTAAACACCTGTATAAAGCCTTGATGATGATTGGGCTCAGAGCTTCCTGACGTCTCTGCTTCTCTCCTCAGACAGATGTGATGCATCAGAACGTGTTCGACTACATTCACGTGGACGACCGGCAAGAGTTCAGACGGCAGCTGCACTGGGCCATGAACCCTTCGGCTCAAAGCGGCTCGGGTACGGCTACAGCCGTGTATAACACACACATGTTCCAGACTCACACTCAGTGTGTAACACACACATGCTCCAGGCTCACACTCAGAAGAGTGTAACACACACATACTCCAGACTCACACTGTGTGTGTGTGTGTGTGTGTGTGTGTGTGTGTGTATAACACACACATACTCCAGACTCACACTGTGTGTGTGTAACACACACATACTCCAGACTCACACTCTGTGTGTAACACACACATGCTCCAGGCTCACACTGTGTGTGTGTAACACACACATACTCCAGACTCACACTCAGTGTGTAACACACACATACTCCAGACTCACACTGTGTGTGTAACACACACATACTCAGACTCACTCTGTGTGTAACACACACATGCTCCAGGCTCACACTCAGAAGAGTGTAACACACACATACTCCAGACTCACACTGTGTGTGTGTGTGTGTGTGTGTGTGTGTGTAACACACACATACTCAGACTCACACTCTGTGTGTAACACACACATACTCCAGACTCACACTCAGTGTGTAACACACACACTCCAGACTCACTCTGTGTGTAACACACACATACTCCAGACTCACACTCTGTGTGTGTGTAACACACACATACTCCAGACTCACACTCTGTGTGTAACACACACATGCTCCAGGCTCACACTGTGTGTGTGTAACACACACATACTCCAGACTCACACTCAGTGTGTAACACACACATACTCCAGACTCACACTGTGTGTGTGTAACACACACATACTCCAGACTCACACTCTGTGTGTAACACACACATGCTCCAGGCTCACACTCAGAAGAGTGTAACACACACATACTCCAGACTCACACTGTGTGTGTGTGTGTGTGTGTGTGTGTGTGTGTGTAACACACACATACTCCAGACTCACACTCTGTGTGTAACACACACATACTCCAGACTCACACTCTGTGTGTAACACACACATACTCCAGACTCACACTCAGTGTGTAACACACACATACTCCAGACTCACTCTGTGTGTAACACACACATACTCCAGACTCACACTCTGTGTGTGTGTAACACACACATACTCCAGACTCACACTCAGTGTGTAACACACACATACTCCAGACTCACACTCTGTGTGTAACACACACATACTCCAGACTATATAATAGTCTATATAGACTATATATATATATATATATATGTAATGCTGATGTCTGTTTTGTAGGTGAAGATTTTGTGGTCAGCAGTTTGTTTCAGTCTGAGGAGACGTGCAACGTTCCTCCAGAGTTCTCCTGCTTCCTGAACCGCTGCTTTATCCTGCGGGTCCGCTGCTTACTGGACAGCACCTCCGGATTCCTGGTGAGGGGTTCCTTCAGCTCTGGGTCTGCAGGACACAATCACAGATAAACAGAGGAGTTTGTGTGAGCGGAGACATGCATGTGATCATCTGAATGCATTTCATAATCCTTTGACTAAAGAGCAACTCCTAATAGTGTTTTCAATGAGATTTTTCCGTAAATAAATTCCACAGAGAAAAGATTCCAGACCGGTTTCATGGTTTTGGCTGCTCGAGGTGGAGTCACTAGAACTGCGTCTCTGGGTGTGATTTGTCTTGTGTGTTTTGGGAAAGACTGTTTGCTGCACATAGTTAGACGGTTCTGTCCACTATCATCAGTGCTTGGGTAGTAACCGATTACACGCATGTTGGATTATGTATTTGTACTTATAAGTACTTGTTATTAGATTATATTACATTTTAAAATCCCCCTCATCAAACTACAATTACTTTGATTACATTATTACATATTATTCTCATTCTGCATGCAGGTAAACGGGTATAATACTGTTTTTAGTAGTGTTTTTTAATAGCGTTTTATTTTGATTGTTGTCATTTTGAAAATATTAAATTTTTTTACATTTTTATGATTTATAGCTTTTATGATTTATTAGCTTTTCATGAAACTCAGAAACCCCAGTTTGGGAAACTTTGTAAAATGATGTTTAATGCACTTTGTTGTTACTAATGACACATGGAATATATTTTCTTTCTCTTTGTATTTTTATATCAATACAATACAAGATTATCCTATTTAAATCAATGTGATAAACGAGTTAGGTCACAAGTAATCTAAAAGTAATCAAAAAGTAGTCTTATTATATTACCTGAAATGTGTAACAAAGGATTACGTCACTAACTACAATTTTCATGTCATGTAATTTGGAATCAGTAACCGTAATCTGCCCAGCATTGATCCCTCAGTCATCTCTGCTCTTCATGATTAAGTACCGTAACATCTTCAGAGTGAAGACGCCTGATCTTCTCTGTGCTTCCAGACGATGCAGTTTCAGGGAAGACTGAAGTTCCTTCACGGTCAGAGGAAGAAGACGGCGTCCGGAGCACTCCTGCCTCCTCAGCTGGCGCTGTTCTGCGTCGCTGTGCCGCTGATCCTGCCCTCCATCGCCGAGATGAAGATGAAGAGCTGCGTGATGAAGGGCAAACACAGGAACCCCGGCGTCCTGACCTCGCTAGATCACAAGTAAGAGCTGATTCTCTCTCGTGTCCTCATGTGTTGCTAACTGCAGGAATGAGAGATTTCCCTCTGTGTGTCTCACAGTGACAGAGACGACGCTCTCAGACGTGCCTCGCTCCTGAGCAAAGACAGCGAGTACAAGTACAAGAATGAAGGGCCCTATGGCCCCGACGAGCCTCTGAACTTCTGTAAGACCAGTGTTCAGAAGTTCACAAACCTGGACTGTGGCGTGTGGCCCTCGAGAAGCTCCTCGGTCCTCGGCAGGCACACGCACTACACTAAACCGTATCGATCGGCCCCGGGGTATTACAGCTCCAGAGCCGAGGCCTTCGAGCCCAAGCCCTACGGGAGTGACTGCGCAGACGGCGTCAAGAGTGAGGGCTTCTGCTTCGACGGATACGACGCTCACGCGGTGCTGGAGCCGGCCGTGAAGGTGGAGCAGGACTCGGACTCGGAGAACGGCTGCTCGTGGACGCAGATGAAGGCGGAGGCCGGATACGGAGAGCAGTACTCCTCCTGCCAGCGGCTGAAGGGAGCGCCGTACGCCGGACATTATTACGGCGCGACCCGAGCGCTCAAGTGTGTCCAGAACCGAGATGCAGCGGCCGCCAGCGCACTGAACACACACTGCATCGACGCCTACGCTGCTGACTACAAAGGGTACGTGCAGCACGACTATAAAGCGGGTTACGAGTTCAAAGGTCACGGGCTGCTTCACTGCATCAAGCAGGAACCCGTCGATGCTCCGCTGTGGCACGACGGCACGAACTGCTCCATGAACGGCGCACACAAGATCAACCCCTACGTCTTCATGCAGTAGCTTCACTCTCATTCTGTCATTATTCATTTTGAAACTGGAAATTCATGCGGTGCATTTCAAACCCACAATCATCCTGTCGTGCGCACACACACACACACACACACACACTTCTTTTATTTGGATCCACAAGACAAGCAACAACACACACACACACACACACACACACACACACACAAGCACTCACACACACACACACACACACACACACACAAGCACACACACACACACACACACACACACACTTCTTTTATTTGGATCCACAAGACAAGCAACAACACCTGCGCACACACACACACACACACACACACACAAGCACTCACACGCACGCACGCACACACACATGTATAGCTCTGTATAGCTATCTTTGTGAAGGACATACATTGACACAATGCGATCTCCAGCTCCTAACCCTAACCTTCAGAACTAAGTGCCTCACCCAAACCCTCACCCTAACCCTACCCTTTACCCAATTATAACCTGACCCCTAAAACCAAGTCTTGACCCTCAAACAGGCCTTTAAAGGGGTCCCAGAAAGTGAGGACCGGCCAAAATGTCCTCACTTTACAAGATTGTCCTCACTCCGATGGTCTAAAACTCAAACCGGCCCTCACAAAGATAGCTGTACAAGTGCACACAC
This sequence comes from Onychostoma macrolepis, assembly GCF_012432095.1. Classification (NCBI taxonomy): domain Eukaryota; kingdom Metazoa; phylum Chordata; class Actinopteri; order Cypriniformes; family Cyprinidae; genus Onychostoma; species Onychostoma macrolepis. Next base: position 191,943 of record NC_081178.1, on the reverse strand, counting down.
ACACACACACACACACACACACACTCACACTCTCACACACACTCTCACACACACACACACACTCACACACACAAAACACTGCAAAATATGTTCTTCTGCAGTATTTCTTGTTTTCCCGTACAAATATCTAAGTCTTAAATCCAGATACATTTATTTAAGAAGCAAAATAACTTCATATATGAAGTCTTGTTTTGTGAAAAAGTGTTTATGGTTGAAACAAGAACAAATATCTGTCAGTGGGCAATGAAAAACGTTTTCCCTGATTTATTTTTTTTTGCTGAGCCGATTAGCAGATTTTTCCCCAAGCTAAACTCACTTATTTAGATACATCTTTCAGAAAACAAGACTTAACATCTTAAGCCATTTTTGCTTGTATCTTGAGTCAAGAATGTTTAGATTTTTGTACTGGAAAACAAGACAAAAATACTAAGACAATCATTTCTTGCAGTGAAGTTTTTCTTTCTCTCGGTGTAGCAGTGCTGTTGCGTTCAGCGTTTGAGCGTCTGGTTTAGATTTTGTTTGGTGAGCTTCCATTATACTTTTTTCTATGCACTTTTTATATAGTGAGGCTAATATTTCTTTCTCAGTTTGTTCAACAAACATGGACAAGTAAAAATGACTAACATAAAAATTACAATAAAATAAAAAATGAAAATATCTGAAAATTATTCCAATTATTTTATTTGAAATAGTAAAAGACAGATTCATCTGAAGGATTTGCTGAGAGTCTAGTACATCAATACAATCATCGGTTTATTTTTAGAAGTTGTTTTGTTAAAGCATTTCATCTGCATGTTTATTAAATATTTAGAAGTATACAAACTGAAGGATTTCATCTGTTTGTGTTCAGATATCAGCCAGATCAATGACAGAAATGTTTTTATATCTCATGAAATAGCCAAGAGGTGAAAAAACCCACCTAAAAAAATCAAACAGTATGTTGAGGCAGTCCAGTCATAAAACGTATTCAGTAATTAATAATGTCAAATATTTAGGCTCTTAAACACGTTAAATTCACTTCAGCATTGATAAGAATGCCAAACATTTCATGCGTTTTATAGAGCACGGCTCTGATGTTCAGGGCTTGTAACTATGACTTTATATAAAACTACTGTTTAAATGTAATAAATAATAACGCCACACTTGCACTACTGGGGCTAGTTAACCGAAACAAAACCTGCCGAGGCGTAATGTCCCTGGTGTTTGATGAGCTGTTTCTGGAAGGTTCATTTGTATCAATAATTTGTATTTGTTTAATGGCCTTTTGCACTTTTTCAGGAAAGACTTTAACATGACGTTTTGCCACCGGCATTCAATATGGGCAATAAATATTAACAGAAGATACAGTAATGTTTCACACAAGCTTGTAGCTGCAAAGCAGCAACAATCAAATGTGGGTCTTCCTGTTATATTTATAACTTTTATAAAAATAAAAATCTTGTATGACAAAAAGACCATGTTTATGTGGTGTTGTAGTGTTTTGCTGTGAATAATGTTTCCAATTCTCCTTTTGAACGCTTTAATTAGACTGTTGTGAGTAATAACAGTGAATTTGTCAGACAAACAGATTTTCAGACTGCTTCTGTTCATTCAATAATTGTGGCCAGAATTTTGGAAAAATGTTATTTTGTGACAACAGTAGATTTTTCAAGCTTCTAATGTAATGAAAGAATCACAGAGAAACTAAACTAGTCACAGCAGAGATGATTTAATCCTGTTTAACGCTGATCTGAGAGAACAGCTTCAGCTGCTGGAGCGGAGCTCAGATGAATTATTCCACTACACGTCATCAGATGCCCCACCCACCGCCAGTCAACACTCGCTCCTATTGGTGCTGACGTCGCCAGGTGGGCGGAGCTCATCTCTTCACTCACATCTGCAAACGCCTCAGACGTGTAGATAGCGTTCATAAATCGTGTTCACACTCACGATAATCTCTGCACAGACACACGCTCACTATCGTGATCACAATGCATCTACACGTCTGAAATCTAAGTTCATCTGAGAGCGGCTGACTCTTTAGCAAATGTAAAGTGTTGAAAAATGCAGCACTTGTTCAACATCAAACTGTGCCGTCCATCTCGAGATCTGCTGTTGGGCGACATCTAGTGGTCAGCACATCTGAATCCTCTCAACCAGACAATATCTGCATAGAAACACTCTTCTACATCTTTACAATGTATTCAGCTGCCATAATGTGTGAAGTGATGTTCTCTCACAGGCGTCTGTCAGTCTGTTTTCTTCAGCTGGGCCTCTGCGGGTCTGTAATGGGAGATTATTTGTCCCAGTATGAGAGAGTTTATGAGGAGAAACAGCAGCCCGGCGATCCAGATGAGCGTGAAAGTGTTCCAGCCCTCGAACTCCAGATAATACGCCGGTGACAGCCACAGCGCCTGCAAACACGACATACTGCTGCCCAAACCACAGACTCACGCTGTTAGAGACACAAGAGGAAGAATATTCGGCTCACCTGTCCCACAAACCACAGCAGCAGCAGCCCCAGCCCTCGTCTCCAGCTCAGCGTCAGCCGAGGCAAAACCAGCGGCAGCAGACACAGATACCACAGAAAATACTGCAGACAGACAGAAAACCATACAAGAGTCACACGTTGCTACATATTAAAAGCCAAAGAGAAGAGATGGGTTTTAAGGTATGATAAAGTGGAAGCCATTCTCATGTGAACTGGAAGGTTGTCGGCCCGTATTCATGAAGAAGCCTAGTGAGGAGAGCTGCTCCTAGTAACAAAAGGCTAAGAAAATTCTGAGAAATGTGGGTGTTTCCTCTTAATATTAAAGAAAACATCCTAGTAAGGTTTTGGCGTATCGTTGACTTCCATAGAAGGAAAAAACAAAAAGATACTCTGGAAGTCAATGGTGCCCCAGAACTGCTCTGTTTCACACATGCTTCAGAATATCTTCCTTCGTGTTCAGCAGAACACAGACATTCACACAGGTTTGGAGCTACTTGAGGATGAGTAAAGGATGACAGAATTTTCATTTTTGGGTGAACTATCCCTTTAACCCTTAAAAGAGGTCTTAAGGTCCAAAATTGTTAGGAGTACGGACGAGGACTTTTAAGAGGTTTAAGAGTTTCTTTAGCGGCGGATGAAACATGAAGAGGGAGAAGAAATGTGTTAACGCTACACATTAGATCGTGCAGGGATCATGTTTGTGACCGATCCGTAGAGACACGCTAACATCTCCGACGCCGCGCAGAAATGCCATAGCGCCAGAAATGGACGTATCACTACAGTAACTACATTAACATATTTGACAACTGGAAAAATGCAACTCTGCAGCAGCGATGATGTGGGTCCGTCACAACCTTCTATAAGCAAAGTGATCACAAACAATTACAGCACTTTCAGAACCTTATTGTGTTGCTGTTCATTTCCTATAAAATATGTTAAGTATGACAGCATGGTAAATAAAAACTAAAGAATGTGTGTGTGAGTACAGTAAACAGGAAAAATTATGCCTGTAATTTCAAAGTGAAGGCTTATAATAAACCCTACTCTTAAAAGCCTCTTTTATTTCCGTCTTGGACAACCAACCAATCACAGTCTTCAAAAGACTGTGTCATCGCTAGCAACGGGGTCAGCCCCGCCTCCTCACTGAGATAACTTCTGTCTTTTCCTCGCTCAGAGTTGCTCTCAGATTGGTCCTGAATCACTTTGAAGCTAAGACTCCTAGTTAGACATTTTGAAGCTAAATTAGGATCTCTTCTTAGAACACGGGTCCTGATCTTTGAGTGGGTTCTAGGGATTTGGAGGAGAAATGCGCCCTTCGATCTTAGAACTGGCCGGAGTGTGGGAGAGGAGTAAATCAGACAAATAATGAGGAGCCTGATTGTTGAGTGATTTATAGACAAGTAGCAAGGTTTTAAACTGCATTCGATGTTGAACTGACAGCCATGCAATGATCTGAAGAGAGGCGTAACCTCAGAATCACTCGAGGGAAACGCACCTGTGAGGTGCAGACTTTGTTGAAGCTGACGAAGACGGCGGTGTGGATGAAGCAGCAGAAGGGCAGATCGGAGCGGAAGGCGAGCGAGGCCAGCGACAGCAGCAGCATCTGCGGCAGAAAGCAGACGAGCGCCAGAACGCCGCTCCAGCGATGCTCCGCCGTCACGTACAGCAGGTAGAAGTACGGAGAGAAGTTGTGCCGGATGTCTCTGCGCGTCAGGTGATACAGATAAGACTCCTGGAGGAAATCCCAGCCGTACCTTCAAAAGACAAGAAAACAACAGACAGCTTTCCATGAGTGACAAATGCACGTTTTCACCTGCTCATTCTGGACTAATATCATAATATTGTGCTCCACGTGTCAGAATAATACGGAGCCCTTTAAAGGACAGGGTGGGAGGAAAAAATTATTTTCAAATGTTTTGCGTTCTCTCGCATTTATTTTGAACTTGGACTCAAATAAATTAATAAGTCAGTGCTTATTTCGAGGCACGGTTTTGGGACATAATAAAACGCTTTGATGCGGCTTAATGTATTAAAACAGTGACATTAGGACCAAATTTGATAATAATAAATACTAATAAAATTGTTAGGCTTATATTAATAACCTTATTAATAATATTACTATTAATAAAGGAGAATAGCCCAGAATATGAATGCAATGGATTTGGTATTTTTAAATCACCGTTTTCATTATATTCACCTACCTTAAGCGTTTTATGGGGGAGAAAAAGCTTAGGCTACATGCAGGGTGTTGCGTTCATATTCTGGGCTATTCTGCTTAGTAAGATTATTAATAAGGTTATTAATATTAGCCTAATAATTTTATAAGCTTTTATTATCGAATTTGGTCCTCGCTGTTTTAAAACATTAAGCCACATTAAGCGTTTTATTATGTCCCAAAACCGTGCCTTGAACTAAGCACTGACTTATTAATTTATTTGAGTCCACGATCAAAATAAAACTCTATGAACCGCTCCGTTGTGACACGAGCTGTGACCACTGCAAGCTGTAAAGTAAACAGGAAGAGTTTGTCCGAACTCAAATGGTTTTGCGAGAGAACACAAAACATTTGAAAAATATTTTTTCCTCCCACCACAATGTCCTTTAAAGGGCTCCGTAGAATAATAGTGCAGTGATGCAAACTCTAACTCAGATGGACGTCTGAGACACCAGATCTGCATCATAGCATGCTTTTAAACAGGAATGAAGGAGGAACTTGAGGAGAACTCACTATCAGAGGAGAATCAACAAAAACAGTTTCCCACAAAACTGCTGTGCAGCGTTTGGGCAGAAGCTCGTGTCTGAATCACTTACATGCAGTAGAAGGTGAGGTTCAGACCGAAGAACACCGCTCCAGAAACAGCCGCGAACAGCAGCAGATCCCCGCTGACACACCGGAGCAGGTTCTGGACCAGTCCTCGGCCGCGGGACGGCGCTCCGGACAGAGACAGCGCGACGGGCAGCGCGTAAGTGACCGGGTAGATCTTCATGTGGACGGCCAGACCGAACAGCAGCGCTGCAGACGTGCGTCTCCGGGACTCCAGACACAGCAGCGTGGACAGAACCAGCACGGCCAGCAGAGACTCGGCGTTCCCGCGGGTGGACACAGCCACGGTCAGCGGGTTAAACAGCCACAGACCGCAGAGAAGCGTCGCCGAGCTCCGGGCCGAGCCGCGCAGAACCAGCAGCTGGAAGAGCAGCAGAGCCGACAGAAGATCACAGCCCACGAACAGCAGCTTCCCGCAGACAGAGCTCAGCAGAACCCCCGGAGCCAGAACCAGCGCCAGCAGAGGAGTGTAGCGGAACGTGGATCTGTCATACGGACTCCGACCCTGCAGAACACAGCACACACACAACTGAGCGTCTCATACGAGTGTGTGTGTGTGTGTGTGTGTGTGTGTGTGTGTGTGTGTGTGTGAGTGAGTGAGTGAGTGAGTGAGTGAGTGAGTGAGTGAGTGTGTGTGTGTGTGTGTGTGTGTGTGTGTGTGTGTGTGTAAGTGTGTGTGATCGTGGATCTGTCATACAGACTCCGACCCTGCAGAACACAGCACACACACAACTGAGCGTCTCATACGAGTGTGTGTGTGTGTGTGTGTGTGTGTGTGTGTGTGTGTGTGTGAGTGAGTGAGTGAGTGAGTGAGTGAGTGAGTGAGTGAGTGAGTGAGTGTGTGTGTGTGTGTGTGTGTGTGTGTAAGTGTGTGTGTGTGTGATCGTGGATCTGTCATACGGACTCCGACCCTGCAGAACACAGCACACACACAACTGAGCGTCTCATACGAGTGTGTGTGTGTGTGAGTGAGTGAGTGAGTGTGTGTGTGAGAGAGTGAGTGTGTGTGTGTGTGTGTGTGTGTGTGTGTGTGTGTGTGTGTGTGTGTGTGTGTGTGTGTGTGTGTGTGTGTGTGTGTGTGTGTGTGTGTGATCGTGGATCTGTCATACAGACTCCGACCCTGCAGAACACAGCACACACACAACTGAGCGTCTCATACGAGTGTGTGTGTGTGTGTGTGTGTGTGAGTGAGTGAGTGAGTGAGTGAGTGAGTGAGTGAGTGAGTGAGTGTGTGTGTGTGTGTGTGTGTGTGTGTGTGTGTAAGTGTGTGTAAGTGTGTGTGATCGTGGATCTGTCATACGGACTCCGACCCTGCAGAACACAGCACACACACAACTGAGCGTCTCATACGAGTGTGTGTGTGTGTGTGAGTGAGTGAGTGTGTGTGTGTGTGTGTGTGTGTGTGTGTGTGTGTGTGTGTGTGTGTGTGTGTGTGTGGTGTGTGTGTGTGGTGAGTGAGTGTGTGTGTGTGTGTGATCGTGATCTGTCATACGGACTCGACCCTGCAGAAGACAGCACACACACAACTGAGCGCCTCATACGAGTGTGTGTGTGTGTGTGTGTGTGTGTGAGTGAGTGAGTGAGTGTGTGTGTGAGAGAGTGAGTGAGTGTGTGTGTGTGTGTGTGTGTGATCGTGGATCTGTCATACGGACTCCGACCCTGCAGAACACAGCACACACACAACTGAGCATCTCGTGTGTGTGTGTGTGTGTGTGTGTGTGTGTAAGTGTGTGTGTGATCGTGGATCATACAGACTCTGACCCTGCAGAACACAGCACACACACTCCGTGGAGCTGCATGTCATACACTCTCATGATCAGATTGTTTTTCTGATCCAAAGTCATGTTATTGGCCTGTTATTGGATAGGAGTCTATGGAAACCCACTTCTAACATAAAAAAAAAAGCTTTGGAAAATTATACTGAGATTAATGTCAAAATTATAAGAAACAAAAATGAAAAATTTATTTTCAACTTATGCCATAATTATTGTCATTACTTTGTAATCTCATTAAAAAATATATATTTTTTTTACCTCATAATTACGATTTTCCAAGGCATGATTGTGATTGATCATGCAGCAGAAGTGGGTTCATTTCAATTCAGCTTTATTAGCATGACTGTGTAGCACAATGTTGCCAAAGCATTAACATATATATATATATAACAATAACATAAATAATAATAAATAAAATCCATCTAAATAAATGAAAAGATAAAGTCAGTTTAGAGTTAACTGTTTATCATCTAACATTGTGAATGATTAACACATATTTAGCAGCGAGTGCAGCTGTTATCATCTTCTCCGAGTAAGAAGGGCATGTTCTCAGTATCTCTAAGTTCAGTAAATGATGGAATCAATGCTTCAAATCTGGGGAGAAATGTTTCCCTCACATTGTGATATTTAGGACACATCAGCAGAAAGTGTTTCTCGTTCTCTATCTGCTGTAGATCACAGTGTCTACAGATCCTCTGCTCTCTCTCTCTCTCTCAGGTGTGTGTGAGTCAGGTGTGTGTGATGAAGGACACGCGGATGCAGCGTCGGGGCTCCAGGAATGTTTTTGGGAAGAGCTGTGAGGCCGATCAAACACACCTGAAGCAGCTAATCACAGGCAGGTGTGTTATTAGGTATGTCTGTTTGTCACCTGTATGATGAATCTGGAGGCGTCGGTGAACACGTGATAATCCACATCCGTGTACTTGAGCTGCAGATTCTGATCCTGATAAACACCGAAGCACAGCAGCGCCAGACGGACGAGAAGCGCGGCGCTGAGCAGCACACACAGCCGGGCATCCATCACTCACACAACACTACACTACACAACACTACACAACACACACTGAATCACGCTTCCTGAAAACCCGATCTTACTTGTCCCGAGCCCACGTGACAAGAATCTGACCAATCCGAGAAGCACTAGGAGCCACGAAACCCCGCCTCTTTTGGGCTCGCGTCAGTTTCCTTTCTAGCGACTTATTTCTGCGCTGTCACTCTGACGTTAATTAATATACGCAGTTGGTTTAGTAATTTTGCTATTGAAAACAAAACAATCCTTGAGAACAGAAATTACCGCATCTGTCAGGTTCGATTGATGCGATTTTTGAACCGATTTAAATGGTTCATCGAAAAGAATCGGCTCATATGAATAACACATTTGCAAACTGCACATCTATCAAACGCGCTTCATCAAGATAATAATATTCATCCACTTATTTTTTTTAATGCTTTATTAATTCAATAGCACAAGAAGTACTACATATTAAATAATATTATTTATTTTTTGTTTCAAGCGCACGATACGCGTCATTTCCGCCATGGCGTGATGACGTTTTTCCGGCCGAGCGTTAGGCGGTGGATGGAGGAATAACAGCGAGCAAAACATACAGTAAAGATGAACATTCACTTATTATAGAAAATATGAAGTGCAGCTGGATTTGTACAAGATAATTAAATATGGTGTTTAGTTATCGCGTGTTGTTTGTCTTTGATCAGGATCTCCGTCAGAGTCGCTGTGACGTCACGCTCTGTTTTTCTCCTCAGACCGTGTTTGTTTGTGTTTCGTGTCAGTCTGTTCTCTAACAGTCCTGTCTCACAGAGCCTCCTCCTGGATCTCCTCAGGCCGTGACTGCGATGGCCGCGCCGTTCGTTCCGGTCCCCGTGCCCTTCGAGCGAGCTCCGCGGGCGGACAGAGCCGCGTCCGCGGGCAGCGACAGGTGCTTGACTCCGCCGCGCCAGAGCCCCGTCCCCCGCGCCAGGCTCAGCGGCCCCGAGTGCTCGGTGCAGTACTCCAGCTGCCCTCCAGACAGCCCTCCAGAGACCCCGCGACAGAGCTGGGACGAGCGGCCCATCACACCCACCGTCCTGGGTTACGAGGTGATGGAGGAGAGGGCCAAGTTTACTGTGAGTCCTTCTTACACGAATCACAGCAGACGGGCTTTCTCATCGGCCGGGACCGCCTCGTAACTCCTACATCAGGGGTCTCAAACTCCGTTCCTGGAGGGCCACAGCTCTGCAGAGTTTAGCTCCAAATCACACCTGCTTGGAGGTTTCTAGTGATCCTGAAGAGCTTGATTAGCTGGATCAGGTGTGTCTGATTAGGGCTGGAGCTAAACTGTGCAGAGCTGTGGTCCTCCAGGAACTGAGTTTGACACCAATGTCCTACAAAGATAATCAGGGGAAAACCTGGGCCAGCATCAGGACCCACTGTTGGCACACAACTCTTCATTCTCAGTGGTTTGTGAAGGTGGCCGTAACCAGGGTTAATTAGTGAGGTGGGGTGAAGAGTTGTGCTATAATAACCCCTACGAATAACTCATTATATGCACTAAACGCTTTAAAAGAGACAGACGTGCAGATGTTTGTGAAAGATGTTTTTTCTGTTTTAGAGGGATGAACTTGTTTCATCAAAATTTGTTAATACTTTACTATAGGCTAGGAGTTGATCATTTTGCCGGTTATTTATTATTCACACAACAATACATATTACTGTTATAGTTTTCATTAATAACCATTGCTATATAGATGAATTTGTGAAAATTTAACTACTGTATTGAATTTAAATAGCATAGACTTTTTCATTTCATTCAGTAATCTATTGTTCTAAAGATCTATGTATACTAGTGTTAAATGCTGTTTAATTGCGTTGAGAACTGACAGATAATAACATGATGTTTGGTGTTTTCGTTACCTAATGTTAGCTTACATCTTTTGTAAATAATATAAAATAAAGATATCGCTAACCCTAAACTGCAACTTCCCACTTTATTAACTTTCTAAAGTGTCAAATTAAGTAGAAAAGACAAGTCTTGAAGACGCTTGTAATAGCTGCGCCCGCACCCTTGCTCTCTCCATCAGCGTCTCACAGCGATCGCTTTCATGAAAAATTTACAGAGGACCAGACCTCGGTGACCTCATAGCTGGCTACGGTGATGTTTGTGTACCGTGTGTCTGACCAATCACAAGCTGCAGCGCCGCCCACATCTCCTCCAGCTTTTCCCCAGTGATGGGAGTCACAGGAACATGCATGCTTTTACAAACTGCACATGTAGTAAACGTATGACCTGTCAAATAAGATGTAAATGATGTGTTCTTTTAACTTGTTTTGGGCTTGACTAATCAGGGATGGATACAAGTAAATTAACTAGGGCTGCACGATATATTGTGCATCTCGTCAGTATAGCCGGTTCTGTGATCAGTAGTAAATCTCTGTCACCTGTTTTCTAATGGAGCGGCATTTAATACACAGAGCCGTAGTTCACTGACAAGCTACGCAGTTCGCGCTCAGAGTCGCAGATGAATCGTCTGCGATATTGAACGTGATATTGTGTAGCTTGTCAGTGAACTACGGCTCTGTGTATTAAATGCCGCTCCATTAGAAAACAGGTGACGGAGATTTACTACTGATCACAGAACCGGCTTTACTGACGAGATGCGCAATATATCGTGCAGCCCTACAATTATCTACTGATCTTCCTTTTTTATTATGCAAATGTGTTATTAAAATGATGAAATAACATACAGACTCTGGTTTATGGGTTCACTGAGATCATCAGCAATTACGTTCTGAAAAGTTTTGAAACAGTTTATGACATAACAGCCTGATTTACTGAAATCACATGATCTTGGCAGACTGACATTATGCTCTGAACCACTGATTCAAAACAAAAGATTGACTCGGGTTATGAAGCTTCACGCAGAAGTGTGCTGAAGACTGTAGGGAGCTGTAGTTCCCCGTCTCTGTTTTAGGGGCTGTTTTAGCTGGGAATGGGCCTAAAGATCATGTGTTTATTGTTGTGATGAATCTGCCCAGGTTTTTACATTTGTACGGTGTGTAGAAATGACTGTACGTGTCAATCTGCTGCAGGTCTATAAGGTTCTTGTAAGGAAGACTCTGGATGAGAGCTGGGTCGTGTTCAGGCGCTATACTGACTTCTCAAGACTCAACGACAAGGTCAGTAAGAGTGACTTCTCAGAGTGTTACCAGGTGAGTGTGTGTGTGTGTGTGTGTGTGTGTGTGTGTGTGTGAAGCTCTGCTGATGCTGTGTCTCTGTCTACAGCTGAAGGAGATGTTTCCGGGGTTCAGACTGTCTCTTCCTCCGAAGCGCTGGTTTAAAGACAACTATGAGACGGAGTTCTTGGAGGACAGACAGCTGGGTCTGCAGGCCTTCCTCCAGAACCTCGTGGCCCATAAAGACATCGCCAACTGGTGAGCGCGGGATTCACGGCTCAGTCTAGCATTCATAACGCATGAATCAGGTTGCTGAAGTGTGTGTGTTCCTCAGTGTGGCGGTGCGTGAGTTCTTGTGTCTGGATGATCCTCCCGGGCCGTTCGACAGTCTGGAGGAGAGTCGGGTGAGTCGCGTCAGATATGATCATCAAACCGCCAACTGCATTTTCTGAGATCTTAACAGAGATGTATGTGTTGCACATCATAGAAGACACTGTTAGCAATGTTTGATGTAACTAGTGCTAAAATCTCATCTTACTGATTACCCACAATCCTTTAACGTGGGGTCACATGATTCTAAACCCAGACGTAAGGTGTGTTCGACTTCATGCAGCACTGCGCAGACCGATCAGCGGCTGACTTGAAGCAGTGCATGCCGGTTAGAAATTAGTCCGACTTAACCCGACGTCACGTCACTGTTACGTGTGGCATCAAAGTACCGCGAGAGCGTTTGGAGAGCGGCCGGCTGACTCAGCAGATGACCACACAGCTGTTTCACGATTGGCCAAATTCACCACATGACAACAATAACGTGTGTTTCTAACATCTTCAAATCCAATACTGCTCATAAATCTGTGTTTTTAGAACAGTAAAAGCTTTTTTACTGTAGTCGCAATGTTTTGAGTCACGTTTATCATAAAACACTGAAAGCATATATACCCTCACTTTATTAGTATTTAAATAGTATATATTTACGTTGAACTTTATTCTTGAACAGATGCCGCTGTATTAAGCAGTATATAAAAAGTGTTTCTCTTGCTCATGAAAACGTTTCTGAAACGTCTGTGTATTTGACAAATATTGCATTTTATTCACTTCATCTGTGATAGAGTGCAAGCACCGCGTGAGTGTCACTAACGGGAGCAGACCGTGTCCGGCTTGACGTGTCTGTTTTTAACTCCGCCCCTGACTGCAAGCGGCTACTCTCGCTGACCGCCGTCTGTAGCCGTGCTTCAGGTCGAACGCACCTAATGACTGTAATTGAACTATAGGTGGCATTAGGGTCAGATGTAGTGCATCACAATGTTAAGACAGAGTTAATGTAAGTGTAAATGAAACATCTTGTGAGGATTTTAAAAGCCGCACAGGACTTGAGATGTGAGCGGTCAGTCTGTCTGTGTCCATCAGGCGTTCTGCGAGACTCTAGAGGAGTGCAACTACAGGCTTCAGAAGGAACTTCTAGAAAAACAGCGAGAGATAAACTGCTTAAAGAAAACACTGGAAGAGAAAGAGCGGCACATTCAGAAGCTGGAAGGACGAGTCAAGTAAATCCAGAACATTTGACAGACTTGCAGCATCAGTGCAGCGTCACAGCAGACAGACTGACCGTGTGTGTGTGTGTGTGTGTGTGTGTGTGTGTGTGTGTGTGTTCAGCGGGGACGTTCTCACTCCAGACAGTCCGTGTTGTGCGTCCGGAGCGGGCAGCGACTGCAGTCTGGACGTAGAGTCTTCTGCTGCGGAGGCCGATCAGGAGCTGCCTGATGAAAGCCAGTGAGTCCTCTAGAGCTAGTATTTTTGGCTTTTTATGTTTTATTTTATTGATGCACCCCCGGTTTCACAAACAAGGCTTAGGCCTAGTCCCAGACTAAAATGTAAGTCTGAGCTGTTTCAACTGAAAGAAACTTGCACCAACTGATCTTAAAATATGGCAGTGCTTTTGTTTTGTCTCAAGATGGACACCAGTAATGTTTTTTTCTAAGGCATGTTTATAAAAAAAATACTTAAATGTCCTAATTGAACTATGGCCTAATCCTGGTTTAACCTAAGCCCTGTCTGTGAAACCAGGCCATAGTCTTTATAATTTCAGCATGAAATCAAATGCATGTTATTGGTTTTATTGTGAATTATTCATTCGTGTAGTTGTTTAATTTTTTTGTTATAATTTTTGACCGTGTATAGTTTAATCATGTCATAACATCCAGTGAAGCGTCAGTCGTCTCTGGTGACACGTGCAGGATTCTCCAGTCATTTAGTGCTCATAAGCTCCGCCCCGCTCATCTGCATACACTTCTGAGAGCCACGCCCACAAATCAACAACTGATGCAACAACCAATCCCTGTGCTACATTTTATTTAATTTTTTTTGATAATCTGTCAGAATACGGAAGAAAAATCGACTTATTGTTACCTATTGCTTGTTGCTACTTCTGTTTCATTGCAGTTTTAAAGCTTGGAGAGCAGATGCACTGATATCTGTGTGTGTGTGTGTGTGTGTGTGTGTGTGTGTGTGTGCGCAGGGCTGTGCTCCAGTCGTCTCAGGGCTCCGTGTGTTGGTGCGGTCCGTCCGTCAGCGGTGCGTCTCCTCCGGTCATTCAGGTCACTCCTCTGGAACACTGAGCGTCTCTCCTCTGGTTTTATTTCGGTTCCTGTGCGGCGGAGATGAGGAGGCACCGTGTGATCTGCTTGCTGGACTCGTGTTTAACGACAGCCAAAGAGAGACGTTTAGTCCAAAGGTCAGGAAGCAGAATCACTACGACAATCAGCGGCACACCGAGACTGAGATCGGCCGCGCTGGACAAGCATCTCTCTGTTCTCAGGGTCACGTCTGTGTTTTAATTTGAGTGAGACTCACACACGGGACTGGTGTTCATCTCTGTTAGTCATCCGCTCGGTCCCTGCTCCGATCACTGCACTCGTACGTTCATGCGCTGAAGACTGTGTGGATTGACTCATGCAGCGAGCATGTGTTTTTAGTTTTCTGCTTCACTGAAAGCCATATTTAGTGCTGATCACAGCGAGGCCTGTCACTCCTGCCTGCAGTCGCTCTGTAGCGGGACATCCTGCACTTTACAGTCCTGAGGGATTATGGGATAGATGCTTCTACACTACTTGATGAAATCATGTCGAACACCACGTTTAAGCTTCGTTTGAAGCTGTGTGCCTTCCCGCAGAGTTTCACTGATGACACGGTGCCTTGCGTCTTTTCCCAGAGTTTTATGTATTTAAATGACATGCATATTAAAATGTGCTTTCCGTTGGTTTTGCCTGGGTTCTGTTTGCTTCTGGGATGTTTCAGAATGTCTCTTCGTGTGTTTGTGCTTGATGAATCGATCAAGTTTTTACTCAGCCAAAGGATTGGAGAAGGGATACGGGAAGCAGATGAAGTGACCGCGCTGCTCGTCATCGACTGTGATTTAAACTCCATTCAACTCTGTTTTCACGTTTACAGCAATATCACGTACGTTTGTTTCTGTCATGTTTGTCTCCGT
>NC_081178.1:154716-172216 GCF_012432095.1 Onychostoma macrolepis | reverse complement strand
TCCTTCTGTCCCTCAGTCTGTCCCTCGTCTGTCCCTCAGTCTGTCCCTCATCTGTCCGTCTGTCCCTCAGTCTGTCCCTCATCTGTCCGTCTATCCCTCATCTGTCCGTCTGTCCCTCATCTGTCCGTCTGTCCCTCATCTGTCCGTCTGTCCCTCATCTGTCCTTCTGTCCCTCAGTTTGTCCCTCGTCTGTCCGTCTGTCCCTCGTCTGTCCGTCTGTCCCTCGTCTGTCCGTCTGTCCCTCGTCTGTCCGTCTGTCCTCGCCTGTCCGTCTGTCCTCAGTCTGTCCCTCATCTGTCCGCTCTGTCCTCAGTCTGTCCCTCATCTGTCCGTCTATCCTCATCTGTCCGTCTATCCCTCATCTGTCCGTCTATCCCTCATCTGTCCGTCTGTCCCTCATCTGTCCTTCTGTCCCTCGTCTGTCCCTAATCTGTCCTTCTGTCCCTCAGTCTGTCCCTCATCTGTCAGTCTGTCCCTCATCTGTCCGTCTGTCCCTCATCTGTCCATCTGTCCCTCAGTCTGTCCCTCATCTGTCCGTCTGTCCCTCATCTGTCCGCCTGTCCTCAGTCTGTCCTCAGTCTGTCCGCTCTGTCCTCAGTCTGTCCCTCAGTCTGTCCGTCTATCCCTCATCTGTCCGTCTGTCCCTCATCTGTCCGTCTGTCCCTCAGTCTGTCCCTCAGTCTGTCCCTCAGTCTGTCCCACAGTCTGTCCCTCGTCTGTCCCTCAGTCTGTCCCTCGTCTGTCCCTCATCTGTCCCTCAGTCTGTCCCTCATCTGTCCCTCAGTCTGTCCCTCATCTGTCCCTCAGTCTGTCCCTCATCTGTCCGTCTGTCCCTCATCTGTCCGTCTGTCCCTCATCTGTCCGTCTGTCCCTCATCTGTCCGTCTGTCCCTCATCTGTCCTTCTGTCCCTCAGTTTGTCCCTCATCTGTCCGTCTGTCCCTCATCTGTCCATCTGTCCGTCTGTCCCTCATCTGTCCTTCTGTCCCTCAGTCTGTCCCTCATCTGTCCGTCTGTCCCTCATCTGTCCGTCTGTCCCTCAGTCTGTCCGTCTCTCACGGATGAACTGCTGGTTAAGCTGATTAAAGCTCTGAGATGATTGTGCTGATGTGAATCTCTTTTGTTGCAGTGAATCATGGCTCACAGTGAAGGCTGAAGAAACAGGCGTCTCACGCACAGCAATTGTGAGTTGATCAGATTTCATCAGGTTTTTACTCTGACGAGGTGCTGATGGGTTAGTTAGATGCCAATCCTTTAACAGGGTTAATGACTGCAGTATTTTATTTCATGATGTTTCCTGAGGTAGAATTTTCTGTGTTTTCTACTCTGATTTTATCCCTCTGATTTAAACACTTCATGTGTCTTTGAGACTTTTACTACATTTTTACTATTATAGCTGCCGAGATTAACTAATGGTGAAAAGTGTTGATTATAACATTATATTTAGATCTATACTTGTGAATAACAGGAGTGAAGTAATTTCTCTGAATCTGTAGATCCAGAGTTTGTTCTTCAGTTTCGTTTGTCCTCCACAGCAGCAGCTCAGTTCGGCCGTCTTTACAATCCGCTCGTACTTCTGTGGAGGTTTTGCCGCATAAATCTAGAAATCCAGAATCATTGGAGATGTCAAATGCAGTCGGCAGCGATTGTACTGGAACGCTGCGGTTGGCGTGAGGAAAAACAAATCCCATTTACCGTAGCTGTCCGTTCGTTTTCTGTGGAAACACTGAACTGAATTTGAAGAAAATTGTTCTTCACAGGTTTTGTAGACATGAACTAATTATTCATTAAAAAAAAATAAAATGCTCTTTTGATTCAAGTAAAAGCATTACAGTTTTATACAATATATTTATTTAATTGTGCAGCACTGAAGCGAATCGAAAACTCTTACTGACTTTTAGACTCGGTCTGAAGCTCAGTGTGTTAAGATGTCAAACGATATTTGCGACGATTGGCTCATTGGGCCAGTGAGTTGAGCGTGTGTTCATTCAGGTCCTGTAGTTGATGGAGTGTGTTGTGTGTTTGAGGTCATGGCCACGGGCTCCTCCAGAAGCGACTGTAGCAGTAACAACAGAGAACGCTCTCAGCTGCAAGCCGTCGGTAAGACAGCACAACAGGAACAGGAAGTGACATGTTTTCTTCATATGCTGACTGTGTGTCGTGTCTGCGTGTGTCAGTTTCATGTGCCAAACTCAAGAGGAAGAAGAACTGGTTTGGAACGGCCATCTATGTGGAGGTGACATCAGAGGGGGAGAGCAAGAAAACCGCCAAATCCCACAGTTCTTCCAGCCCCAAATGGGACGAACGTCTGACGCTGTGAGTCGCTCTTACGAATGTCTGCTCGGATACAGCTGTGTCCAGGACTAATGGCATAAACTGCTTAGACTAGTCTCACAAGTTAGTCATCTAGGGCCGGTTGCACCAGCTAGATGTAAAAAAGCTGGGTGTAAGCCCTACGCTGGACTTTGCAACATCCAGCTTAACGATAAATATTTACACCTGTTGCACCAACTAAAACTACGATCAGGCGCAACTACGGCTGGCATAGACGATACGCGTCCACGCGGACACATTCTCCCGCAGTGACAGCTGAGACGACGTTCACGCTGCAGTGGCTACAACTACTAATACAGAACTGAAGTGCTCAAGACATCATAACAAGTGAAGCCACCGCGCCATGATTTCATTGAGTAAACATTTTCTAACAAGTCCGCGTTTTTATATCTGAAGTCTCCCTGCACGTTCCCATGACAGATTTCTACAAACAAACATTAAAAATGAAGGCGGCAGGTTAAGTAAAATATAATGAATGTAGCCTAATACAATGCTTCTCTCTAGAGTTATTTTTTCTAGCTGACAATAGAGTTTAAATATCAGGTAATATGTAAATGACTTTACATGACATTTTGTGTTTTACTGACATCTTTCTGTGGCTGAAAAACCACATTTATAGTCTGTATTTTGTGATAAAACCGACAGAATTTGAAAACTGATCATTTATTTCTGATTAAAAGTAACAAAGCACAAAACTTGCTGCGATGGATGGCAGACACGCTACAAATAGTGAGTGTAATTAAAGACGTGAAATATTTCCAAGCATTTATTCTGTCCTTCCAAGCAAAATGTTGAATGGTACAATTTCTTTTAATTGTCCCAGATCATATGTAATATTTTACTGCATATTACATGCTGTACAGAAATATAGTTTTTTTTTTTGGTCTTATCCTGCCCCAAAAAGACCATAAACATTACAGTTCACATCTGCAGTAATAATTAACTAACAGACATGAATCCTAAAAACTAATAATGTCTGAGCAAATCATGACTTTTCACTTTACACCTACCTCTGACTCGGCGTAAGATTTAGTCTCGGACGTAGCACTACTCCGAGATGGTGCAACGGGTATAAATTCTACACACGACTTAAAGTGCTTTTTACGTCCAGCCTAGTCTTACAACCGGGTGTACGTACAGCTGGTGCAACCGGCCCCTAATGACTAAAGGACTTTTTATTTAAGGCTGGTCATCATAACTTTAAATTAGTTTCTTTAAAGTAGGACTGCTGAGGGCCGCTAGTTTGGTCATTCCATGCTGACAGTGTTGATGTCGCTGCTGCAGCTGTTCACTGTGATGGTCAGAAACAACCAGCTATTATTGGCTGAAACTCTCTGTTGCAGCTTTTCAATTAAATTCTCAGAGTTTTGTTACCGGTGCGACAGGGAAGAGACAAAATAAGAAAATGAATTGCCGAGCTCAGCTGTTTAGTTTCGGACTCTGACGTTCCTCTGAATCTGTGTGTCGCCCGCAGGAGTATAACGCCACACTCGCAGCTGGATTTCAGAGTTTGGAGTCATCACACGCTGAAGGCCGACGTGCTGCTGGGAAAAGCCTCGCTGGATCTGAGCGGGACACCGGAAGCACGACGGCAAGCGTATGTCTGTCTGCTGGTTTACACAAGCCAGACACATTATTGAACACATAGTGTGTGCTGTCTCACAGGAAGAGCGACAGTAGAGATGGTGAGCGTTGTGTGTTGTTGTTTTCAGTGGAGAATGTGTGCGAGGTGTTGACTCTGACCGTGGACGGTAAGAACGTGTCCACCGGTGAACTCACAGTCTTCCTGGACGGACTCTCATTCGACCTGCAGCACATGCACAATGGAAACCCAACCACTGCGAGCAGTAAGAGCACCTGCACGCCCCTAACACTAATCTGACCTCTGACCTTCAGCGCTCCGGCTGTCTGTCATCTGTCTGTCTGTCTGTCTCCAGAAGTCCATCAGAATGGAGATGCTTTTCATGAGAACCCAGACGAGAGTTCTGCGAGGACACAGAACAGGTGGGAGTCTGCAGTTGTTTTCTGGTTCTCAGGTGGCAAGTGTTTCTATCATTAGGGAATTAAATATATGGTTGGATTAATTATGCACAATTACTAACGTGATTCTGCAGATCTGTGAACGGCTCAGATGGACAGGAGAATGAAGCTCCGCCCACCTCATCTGCCAACTGTGAGCTAGGCCCCTCCCTCCTCAACGGAGACAGAGACTCCTCCCCTTCACACCAAACGCCCAGTCCAAAGGCCACGCCCACTCCACAGCCTGCCGACAGTGACGCGATCAGCACCGCCGGTGAGAGAAATAATATTTCAGAATAAATCAGATGGATGATTGTAGCAGCCCATCTGCATGCTTTGGCTGATAAATGTTCCTCAGCTAGTCTGGGAGTGTTTGTTTTGATCTGATGTTTAGCACACATGCAGGATGAGTCTGTCTGTCTCTGTCAGTGAACGGCGAGGCTTGTGAGATGTCATCAGCGGGTGAAAACGAGGACGCCGCTGCTGCTGATGTTTCCTGCAGTACTTCCTCTCCTGCTGCTGCCTCATCATCATCATCACCACCACCACCACCACCACCCTCCTCTTCCTCATCTGCAGCGGCCACCACACAGACCACTGCTGCCTCCAGCTCCAACCCTAACCCAGCCCTAACCAGCTCCAGCCCGTCTGATGGAGGAAAACCACAACAGCAGCCGCCTCCAGCCGGGCCAGAACCACTGCCACCCGGGTCAGACACTCGCACTCACTCTCTCACACACTTACACACACACACACACACACACACTTACACACACACACACACACACACACACACACACACACTGACACACACACACACACACACACTCACTGACACACACAAAAACAATCAAGCTTACACACTCACACTCACTCACACACTCATATACACACTGACACACACACATGCATGTGTTACGCTGTAATCTGAGTGAGTGTGTTTTCTCAGGTGGGAGCAGAGGAAGGATCCTCATGGCAGAACGTACTACGTCGATCACAACACAAGAACAACAACCTGGGAGCGACCTCAGCCCTTACCGATGGGGTGAGACGCCTGACAACACACACACATACACTAGGGCTGCACGATATATTGTCATGCGCATCTCGTCAGTAAAGCCGGTTCTGTGATCAGTAGTAAATCTCCGTCACCTGTTTTCTAATGGAGCGGCATTTAATACACAGAGCCGTAGTTCACTGACAAGCTACACAATATCACGTTCAATATCGCAGACGATTCATCTGCGACTCTGAGCGCGAACTGCGTAGCTTGTCAGTGAACTACGGCTCTGTGTATTAAATGCCGCTCCATTAGAAAACAGGTGACGGAGATTTACTACTGATCACAGAACCGGCTTTACTGACGAGATGCGCAATATATCGTGCAGCCCTAACACACACACACACTGATTGAGCGGCTCGTCCTGTGTATGACTGGAATGCTCATTATTACAGGCTGGTCAGTTTGATTATCATACACTGGTGCATTAAATGTTAATTATCTTAACTGCTTCAAAACATGCTGTTAATGAAAACACTGGTCAAAGATTTACATTTATTTGCCATACTAATAAAAACATTATTTAAATCAATGTTGATGTCATTCTGCCGGAGAGTGCAGTGAGGATCTGCAGTGGAAGTGAAGTGTTTATTTGTGTAGATGTGTAATGATGTTAGCAGCGTTGACGGTGACGGACTCTCGCTCTCTGACTGTAGCTGGGAGCGGAGGGTGGATAACCGCGGCAGGATTTATTACGTGGATCATAACACACGCACCACCACGTGGCAGCGGCCGACGATGGAGTCTGTGAGGAACTTCGAGCAGTGGCAGTCGCAGCGCAGTCAGCTGCAGGGGGCCATGCACCAGTTCAACCAGAGATACCTCTACTCGGTAAAGGACTAACTCATTCACTCAGAGATGCTGCCAGGGTTCGGCCGGCCGCTCTGCTCACGCTCTGTCTCTGTCTCCGTCTCCAGGCCTCCATGATGTCTGCTGAGAACGATCCTCTGGGGCCGCTGCCGCCGGGCTGGGGTAAGTTAGCGCTCCGCCGGGTTACACACACATGTGCTCTGTGTGTGTGTGCTGCGTCTGACTGTGAGTGTGTTGCGTTCATGTTCTCAGAGCGCCGTGTCGACACCAACGATCGCGTCTACTTCGTCAATCACAACACAAAGACGACGCAGTGGGAAGATCCGCGAACACAAGGGTGAGTGAAGCTCCTCCAGTGACCTCTGTGACCTTCAGATCTCACTCTCCTCACACGTGTGTGTGTGTGTGTCTGTCTGTCTGTGTGTGTGTGTGTGTGTGTGTGTGTGTGTGTGTGTGTGTGTCTCTCTCTCTCTCTCTGTGTGTGTGTGTGTCTCTCTCTCTCTCTGTGTGTGTGTGTGTGTGTGTGTCTGTCTGTGTCTCTGTGTGTGTGTGTGTGTGTGTCTCTCTCTCTCTCTGTGTGTGTGTGTGTTTATCAGGCTGCAGAACGAGGACCCGCTCCCTGAGGGCTGGGAGATTCGTTACACTCGTGAGGGAGTGCGCTACTTTGTGGATCATAACACACGCACCACGACCTTCAGTGACCCGCGGACGGGCAAATCTGCTGTGTGAGTACATCAATCTTCATCATCCAATAGTTTGTTTCTATGTTTCCATCTAAAGTTGTGAATATGCCATAAAACACTGTTTCCATCCCATGTGTTCGAAATAACAAAATCTCCTCCTGGGAAACTGGCACAGAATATCAGTATTATAAGAGTTCCTGCTCAGGGAAGCCTGTGACTGTTTTTCACTGTAATAAGTTAATTAAATTAAGTTCTGACGCCTGATGTTTGTGAACACAATCGTGAGAGACAGTTTTGGGAGTTGATTATAAGGGCATTTCAGAATGACTAAATCAACATTTGTGGTATGGTACACTTCTGTGTGATGAGATCGGCCCTCTGCTCAGTCCAGTTATCCAATCACAGCATCTGATGAAAAGTTTTTTGTTGTGCATCCATGAATTTATTCACTGAATGTGTCTTGCATGTATCCAACAATAAAAAAAAAAAAAAAAAGATCCACCTCTTTTATGCACATTTTATTGTGCATTTCAAATACATGGATGGCAATGTATTAGCATTACAGGCATTGTGTTCCTCTAGTGAATGTGTGTGTGTGTGTGTGTGTTGCACAGCACTAAAGGTCCACAGATCGCGTACGAGCGAAGCTTCCGGTGGAAACTGGCGCATTTCCGTTATTTGTGTCAGGTAACGCTCACTCAGCTCTTCAACACGTGTGAAATCCTGTGTGTGTGTGTGTGTGTGTGTTTTTCAAACACGTTGTCTGTGTGTCTGCAGTCCAACGCTCTGGCCAGCCACGTGAAGATCACCGTGTCCCGACAGACGCTGTTTGAAGACTCGTTCCAGCAGGTCTGAGAAACACACAGCTGAAGCTCAGTCTGTTTCTGAATGTCTCGTTTACTGGCTCTGTTTTCCTCATTACTGCAGATCATGAACTTTAAACCGTATGACCTGAGGAGACGTCTGTACATCATCTTCAGAGGAGAGGAGGGACTGGACTACGGAGGCCTTGCTCGGTACGACACACACAGAATCAGATCAACACCAGCCGTGCAGAGCACACGCACTAACACACGCGCACGCACACGCACACACACACACGCGCGCACACACACGCACACGCACGTGAACCACTGTTTTACTTGCCTTCATGTCGGTGATTTGAAAACTGTTTGCAAGAACTTTGTATTGTTTGTGAATGCTGGAGTTTAGTTCTTTATTGACATCAAATACTTTCTGAATACAAAATGTCAAAAATCATACTTTAATCAGGAGCCGTGAGCCAAAAATAAATGTAGCATTATATTCAACCATATTGTATTAACATTGATGAAATTTCTAACATTTTTAAATAAAAGTTCATGCTTTTTAAATTTTTTTTTTACTTGATTCATGTCAATGCAAAAATAAAAAGAGACCGACACCGATTCTCTATTTACACGAGACAGATGATCATTTTGGCCAGTGGCTTTGTCTCTTTTCACATCCCATATGAGACGCACTGCAGTGATTCTGTCTACAATTTGAAGTGTGTGTGTGTGTGTGTGTGCGCAGGGAATGGTTCTTCCTCCTGTCTCACGAGGTGCTGAACCCCATGTACTGTCTGTTTGAATACGCTGGCAAAAGCAACTACTGTCTGCAGATTAACCCAGCATCCACCATCAACCCCGATCACCTGTCCTACTTCTGCTTCATCGGACGCTTCATCGCCATGGTAACTCATATACACACACACACACACACACACACACACACACACACACACACACACAAGCATACAAGCATCAGTAGAGCTGAAGTCCGCAGACCAGTTGCTCATTTCTGTGTGTTTGCAGGCTCTCTTCCACGGGAAGTTCATCGACACCGGCTTCTCGTTGCCCTTCTACAAGCGCATGCTCAATAAGAAACTGATCTTGAAGGATCTAGAGTCAATAGATCCTGAGTTCTATAACTCTCTCATCTGGATCAGGTGCGTCTGTCTGGTTTTTATAAACCGTCCTGACCTTTTGTAGGTGAAAAAAGTTCCCCGCTTCAGTTTTCACAAATCCAGGACCTGGAATGATGAGGTCAGAGGTCACAGTAAACGTTTCTACAGAAGACTGATCGTCGCTCGTGTGATTCTTTCGCAGAGACAACAACATCGAGGAGTGCAGCCTAGAGATGTACTTCTCAGTGGACATGGAGATCCTGGGCAAAATCACGTCTCACGACCTGAAAGAAGACGGAGCTAATGTCCTGGTGACGGAGGAGAATAAAGAGGAGTATATTGGGTAAGAGCGCCGCGTGAGCCGCTGTTAGTGACCGTGTTCCTGTGACTGACGCTGTCTCTGACCCGCAGGCTGATGGCCGAGTGGAGGTTTTCTCGTGGCGTCGAGAGTCAGACCAAAGCGTTTCTGGACGGCTTTAACGAGGTGGTGCCGCTGCAGTGGCTGCAGTACTTTGATGAGAAGGAGCTGGAGGTGCGTTAGCGGTTTGTTTGACCCGTCTGACCCGTCTGAAGCTCTCAGTGACAGACGCTTCTCTGTGTTTCAGGTGATGTTGTGTGGCATGCAGGAGGTGGATCTGCAGGACTGGCAGAGGAACACAGTCTATCGTCACTACACACGCAACAGCAAACAGATCATCTGGTTCTGGCAGGTGTGAAACGCCACTATTGCCTTTTCATGAGGTCTCGTATGAAAGCACCACGGCTCTTTTCATTGCTTTCCTGGCTCCTGCCGCAGGAGCGGTTTCAAAACGCTTAACATTGGTCTTGAAATTGACCAGTTGTTGTCGGATTTATAGATTGTCAGCCAAAAAGCAGAAATGTTTACAGTAAATGATCCTGTGTTTGGCAACACAAATTACCAACTAAAATAATACTAATTAAATTATTTTTAAACAAACTAAATCTTATAATGATTTTTTTAGGTGATTTATATATAGGTGTGTGCACAAATAGTTGAACATTCGGTCTGTAATTATTATTCGAACAATAAAAACACTGTGTGTTAATTTGCTGGCCATAAATGCAGGGAATCCATGATAAATGTTATAACATAACTAAGCAGTTATAACTACACTCACTGGGCGGCGCTGTGGAGCGTGTTAGGTTGATAGTATTCGATCACAGAATGTCGTCATCTGCTTTGAGAAGTTTGGATTTACTTTGATCTAAATGATCTGACAAAATGAATTAGTGAAACCGATTTCTCATAATATCACCACCACAGTGAGATCCAAACACAGCGGACTGAAGTGAGCGCAGCTGTACTCGAGTGAGCCGAGAAGAGCGCATCTGATCTTCAGACATGTATAACGCTTCCTCGAGGGAGAGTGGTTTAACACAAAGCGCTAAGAAACTGTCAGCGCGGTCTTATTGTTTCAGACTGAGGAACAAACTTTCACCCGAGCATGTGGATATTATTGATTCTGTCAGAATTAATGCGTGAAACAATGTAAACACAATAAATATAGGCTGACTCGAGTACATGTAGCCTACGTTCTGTACTGTAATTGGCACAGTCTGCTTGATTTTTTTTTTTTTTATGTATTTTCTTTTGTTTACACGTTTTCAACCAAAATAAAACCTTGTGATGTAACGTTGTCGTAGAACATTATTGTGTAACGGCTAATCACAAGCTTGTTCAGAAATCGTAACAAAAACTTGATAATTAAAAATAAAGTCTTTCTCATTAAACCTCATTTAAATAAACGAGTATTTGAATATTCATTTTTTTATGAGCCCAAATATTCGAATGCAAAATTTTTGGAAAATGCCCATCCCTAACTCTATATATATTTAGCTGGTTTTATCCCAGGTCTGAATCTGATGTGTGTGTTCAGTTGGTGAAGGAGGTGGATAACGAGGTGCGTCTGCGTCTGATGCAGTTCGTGACGGGCACCTGCAGGCTTCCGCTCGGGGGCTTCGCTGAGCTCATGGGTGAGTCTTCAGTCGCTTCTCTGACACCCGGTGACTCCAGAAGCACTCTCCCTCACCCGTGTGACATTTCAACTCTTTTCTTCTGATTCTTCATCCTCCAGGAAGCAACGGACCGCAGAAGTTCTGCATTGAGAAGGTGGGCAAAGAGACCTGGCTGCCCCGGAGTCACACCTGGTGAGTTTCAGGATCAAACTAGTCGGCGCAGGCTGACGCCGTTCACGTCTCACTCGGTTTTGTCTGTTCGCAGCTTTAACCGGCTGGATTTGCCGCCCTACAAAAGCTTCGAACAGCTGAAGGAAAAGCTGCTCTTTGCGATCGAGGAGACGGAAGGCTTTGGTCAGGAGTGATGAGACGTCTTTCCCCTTTACGGCGACGCGTCAGCCAAGTAAAACAAAACCATGAAACTTGCACAGATGATTACCAATGTAAATAAGCTATTTTGTCATGTTAAACCAAATCTTTATCTTAAAACCTCATTTAGAGATATTCATAACATGATTCCCCGTGAATATGCAAGCGTTTGAGCTTTTCTGATCTTTTCGATGCTGATATCTATATACAACAACGCTTTGTTTTATTCATTTGGCGGGTTTTTAAAATGAGCCTGAAGAAAAAAAAACAACAACATTAGAGAGGATTTTATAGTAGAACTCAAAACTTACGGCTCTAGTTTTATAGAGCTTTTACAGAATGATTGTAGAGTTTGATCAGGTGCCTGGGGTTTTTCTTTATTTTTTTTGTGTTGTTGGACATTAAGTTGTGATTAAGCGCTTGCATGGCTGCCTGCAGAGTGAGAGATGATTTGACTCCTGTAGACCGACAGACAGACCGCTGTCTCACATATCATTCATCACGACTGGCTCGCGACAGTATTGCTGTTGTCACTTTAGACTGTCAATCAGTATTTGTCCCTCCAGAGTCTCTGCACACGCTCAGAACGGCGGCAGCAGCTGAAGTCTGTTGTGCTCAAAGCACTTCATTATTTCTGTGGCCTTTGACCGTCAGGGGAGGAAAACTGTGTCCATGAATATCTTTCATATTAAAATATATGAGTTCAAACAAACTCGACTGTCTTGTGTTCTTCAAGCGCTAACACTGATGGACTCGTGTTTTTGTAGATTCCTGTGTTTTTTTTTAATTGGATCTTAAAACAGAACTCTGAGCCCAGCATGAATACATATATATATTCTCGTGTGTTTGAATTTATTTCATTGGCAGAGAGCACAAAATATAGTTTGTGTAGTCCCAAAATAAACAGTTTGTTTAATTGCTTTCAAAACATTTGAAATCAGATTCATGTAAATAAAGAACAAAGACCATGATCCATAGTTTCATTCTAGCACATAGGTTTCAGTGTCTTCACTTCCAGGTGCACACGTGTGTTGATTAGTTTAAATGAGAGTTTGATAAAAATATTCATTACTATCCCATAAACAGATTAGCCGTGTTGAAGCTTCATTGAATGATCTTTGATCTGCAGTCAGTCCAGGGTCTCTGTTTGCTGGGGAGCGTGTCGTATCTGTGGACTCGTCCCGTCAAGGTCTGAAACTCCAGCAAATATTCAAGAGTGCTAGAAATACACCAGCGCTAGTCAATTACAGTCTGCATTACGGTTAGATTTCGTCCTTCTGTTCAGCCTCCGATACTAAGAGAGTCTAAAATAGCAAATCGCCATCATACACAAATCAATGGTAAGTCATTACAAAAATCAATTAAGGCATCTCAGGGTTACGGTTAGATAAGATCGGGTCTGATTTAGCTGCTCGTCATCGGTTTCTTCAGCAGCTCCAGCGCTTCCTTATGAACCTGCATTGGGTCAAACGTGAACATTACGCCTCTGCAGACGATATAACAGATGAATCTGACAGATCAAACTGTGCTTGCGAACCTGTTTGTCTTCTTCTGTGACTGCAGGATAATCTCGTGCTTTAGTGAGCCACAGCGCCGCCTGCTTTGCGTCTCTCAGCATCATGTACGTCTTTCCCAGCATCAGCAGATTCTTACTGTAGAAGTTTGGGTCAACTAAATCCAGACAGTGACATGTTAAAGTCATGTGTAAAATAAATAAACTATAATAAATTGAGGTGTTTGCGTTCATACGGGACCTTCTTCAGCTTTCAGGAAAAATGCCAAAGCCTGAGGGAGACAAAACCTTCATTACTCCCACAGCTTCAGCGCTAATTTAAACATCTTCATCGGTGGCTCCCAGCCGTGCTCCCGGAGCACATCTCAGTGCTGGAGTCTCTACTAATGAGCTGAGGATCTCGATCAGGGGTTTGATTAAGAAGACAAGGAAACGTGCCGTGTTGGGGGCTCCAGGAACGTGGTTGGGAACCCCTGGTCTACATAATAGAATGATTCATTTCACTGACCTCTTCATAAGTGGCTGTTGGAGGAGACGCAAAAATGACTGCTGCAACTTTCCGCTGGTACCACGGTAATTCAGCGAATGCAAAACACCTGCAAACAGAGCAATCATTGTGTTACTGAAGGCTTCAGAGGAACCTCGTCCAATATGGCAAGTTATGTGCAAATTTATCTGTGTTTATAGCAGAATACAAACTCACCAATAACCAAGAATATGGATGGACGTTGCATCTTTTGGATTGAGTGCAATCGCTCGCTGTAGATATGAGCGAGAAGATGTTTTATTCATTCAGTGGTGAATGCGACCTAACTAGTGTGGTTAGTTAATTCACCCCAATTAACATCTCACCTCTAAGTGGTTTCTAATGATGTAGGAATTTCCTATTTTCACTTTGATCCCTTCATAATCACCAACGTCGCTGAGGCAGATTGCGAACCACTGCAGATGACAGGGTGATAAAACACCTGATCCTCGCTCAAATACAGCAGTACTCTACAAACAGAAGTGATCGCCTACTTTGTGTGCTGCAAAGGAAGCCTCGTTTTTCTCCAGAGCTTTCTCAGCGTAGTCAAAGGCCTCGTAGGTGAGTGTCTTCTTCTCGTCGGCGCTGATGCTGGACAGTAACGCCAGGTCACGGGACGCTCGAGCCAAACGCCACAGAAACTCTGCATCATCACTGGGAACAAGTGCGAGCGGAGAAATGCGTTCACTGTTCATCCTCTACGAAATTAAAGAAAGTGATGTTCTCGAACACCCTGCTGATGTGTGTGTTCTGGCTGAGAATGAGCGAAGCGATCCTCTGTCATCCTGAACCACTGAGCGTGAAGACGGAGACCGATACAGACTTGCAGAGATTTCACATTTACCTACAGCTTCAGATGAGTCTTACCCGTCTTTATACCAGATAATTAGGTTTCTCAGTTAGTTTTACCCGTCTAAACACTTTCTCAGGTGAGTTGTACCTGTCTCTGTGGCGCACCAGCAGCTGGTAGAGTTTCTGGGTCTCTCCGCAGCTGTACAGATAATCTGCTTGCTCTAAAGTTTCTTCAGCTGGACAAAAGATGCAGTTAATTAAACCAGCAGCACTAAGACTTCATTTAAAGCTCAATGTTGAAAAACAAGAAGCAGTACCTGAGTCCAGCGCTCTAACCGAAGAGAAATGAGTGACTCTCTCATAAATCAGGAATGACAGTGGAGTCACAGCCACGAGAAACGAGGCTTTTCTGTTCTGAGTGTCACAAAACACACAAATACAAGCACATTAATAATCACAATAAACAGCAGCAGCGCCGCTGACTGACATGTGTTTGCTCCTTCACCCATATCCCCTCTCACACACACACACACACACTCACTCACTCACACACACACTCACACTCACACACACACACACACACACACACACACACACACACTCACACACACACACACACACACACACTCACTCACTCACACACACACACTCTCACACACACACACTCTCTCTCACACACACACACACACACACACACACACACACACACACACTCTCTCTCTCTCTCTCTCACACACACACACACACACACACTCACACTCACACACACACACACACACACCGATCTACATAATTCTCTATTATAAAGCAGTGACACACACTCTTTAATCCGTTCATGTTCTGCATATGATGATAATTCTGCCGCAGAGTTGGATCTTACTGCAGTTCTGATTCGATCGGTCCAAATGCGCTCATTCATCCTCCTGATCCTCACATTTCTGCTCACAAACCGCTTTAAAGCTCCAAACAAACCCGCGGACGCCATCAGATCTGTCTGACTCTGACTCTGAGCGGAATGTGGGTTCTGGTTCTGGTTCTGCGCTGCGCTGCGCTGCTAATCAGGCTAATGTGTGTTTCCTGTGCGGTTCCCTCCAGCAGGCGGCGCTCGCTACACTGATTCGCTCTTGACCCACATGACGCTGCATAATGAAACACGTGACGTCGTTTAAGAGACGCGCGTCAATCTGTTGTTGTTTGTAACCACGGCAACCAAAGGCCACTAATGTCACTAATGGAGAAAAATAATGTTACTTTGTTACTTAACTAGAATACAATAGAAACAATGTTGCGTTTTGTTTAAAATGTAAAACACGTTTAAAATCAGGTTCCTCAGGTTTCATTGATGTGTTAATAAAATATGAGCTAGTAATAAATGTGTGTGAATGTTGACAGGATGAAATGAAGAGTTCACTGTCATTTTACATCCTTTGAAATGTTTCAGTTGAATAATTATGTACAAATTGTATTTTAAGCAATTAATTGAATACATATGTGGTTCAGTACATACATCATTTTGTTAAAAACTAGATTTTATTTCTTATTTTGAACAATTACAATGCTCTCTTTAACACAACAAAATTACCGAAACATTCTGATTTATTCCACTCCAAAAGAACTGGAGTCGTACCTCAGAGCCGTTTCACCGCCGGAGCAGATGTAGACCAGAACGGCTCCTGAGCGATCGAGGTGTTGTGTTGATGGATGTAATAATGAACATAGCAGTCGTCCTTTACTCCCGTCATCTGAGCCGCTGAAGAGAATTAGGTTTGGTTCTGAAGGGAATGCGCCCTCCATCTACATTAATGCGTCTATATTCGCACGAATCATTCGTGATCCAGCTTCACCTCCAGAAGAAGTGAGTACAAGGTTTTTTAAATTAATCTTTGCAAAGTGTCTTTCCTAATAATGTACTAATTAGCAAGTTTCACAATGAATGCGGCTAAAATAAACAGTCCCTCAGAGAGCGGCTCGGAATACCGCTTGCTCTGACAAAAGCTGTTTTTGACAGGGTGAAAAGATGTTTTTTACACTACCAATGAGGAATTTTAAACAAACTATGTTACAGACTTTTCATTAAGACCCTAAAGAATAATATCAACTTGTGGAAAATGGGCATTATGTGACCCCTTTAAGATAATAGTGTCATTATTCTTTTTAAATCAGTTCAAGTGTTCTTCTCATTCGATAGTGTTAGTGCAGTTGAACTGATAATATTGCTAAGTGTATGATGTGGGGAAAATGAGCTGCTGTACTGTAGCGTCGCTGATGATCATGTGACCGTCTGTCGTCAACAGCAGAGACGTTGTGTGTGATTCCCTCAGCGTTTGGTTTTTGGAGTGTCCTGACATTAATTTACATTTATTCATTATTTATATTTCATATTTTTATTTCATCTGTGGGTTTCTCCTTGTGTGTGAAAGTTTGAGAAAGTGTGGACAGTGATGATGGGAAAAGGACAGGTGATTTTGTGAGTGGATGCTCTGTGGACGATGTGGATGCTTCTAGTGATTTGAGGCCGTCTCTCTGTGAACAGCAGTGTTGGGCACGTTACTTTAAAAAAGTAATTAGTTATAGTTACTAGTTCTCACAAATAGTAACTGAGTTAGTAGCGGAGTTACATCATTATAAAAGTAACTAATTACCAGGGAAAGTAACTATTGTGTTACTTTTAAAAAAGTTAAAATGTCAAATAACTTTGGATGCCCCCAATATTAAATGTTAAATATTTCTGCGCTCCATCAAGCCACTCCCATAATATCTGTCATCACTCAAATTAACGATTCAGAATTTATAGCATGTAAGACTCCAATACAATTATAAAGTAATTATTTCATCACTAATAAACCTTTCAATGAGTAAAACTGGCTGTGTCTATAGTATTATAGACTACACAACATAGTTATATTATATTGTTATATTATTTTCAAATTAATTTTTAAATTATTATTATTATTTTAAATGATTGTCCCTGGACCAGTAGGGTACTCTTGTAATAAAGTAATGCTGGCTGGGATAGATTTTAAGTATCAATTCTGCTTAAAAAGATGCAATCTAATCCTGTTTACATGAAATAAGCTGCTCCCGAGCAGGTTTAAGCTTACAGACCCGTTGCTATGACAACAAGTCCAGGATGAGCTTCAAAGAACCAACCAATCCAAGATCAAGTGAAATCGTCAACAATCAGATCCAGCTAACTGAGTTGGCGACGTACGAAGATTATCTTCCTAATTATCTTACTATATGTTCAAAACAAACTAAAAATCAACTTGACTGAAAAACAAGGCGTTCTGGTTCTACACAGACAGACGTCTCAAGCTTTTATATGCATAATTTGTTCTATTAAAATGAAATTGCCATCAGTCTGCTCCCTGAGTCTTGTGATGAAGACTTTGTGTGCTTTCATCAGAGCTGATGAGGTCTGTCAGTATCTGCACTGACGGAATGTGTGTTATGGTATTATAGCAGTATTCGAATTGTGTCAAAGCTCTCTAA